>NC_041404.2:139221131-139476735 GCF_900747795.2 Erpetoichthys calabaricus | reverse complement strand
AAAAGTCCATCAAACAAGGTCACCGGTGAAGCTCAGCAAATTTTCTGCAAAAAACGCTTTAGCAAATTTCATTGGCCCCACACTAAGGTGTGTAGAGCATGTTTCTCCACTTCCTTCACTGTCAGTTTGTAAACTGACTGGCATTCAAATCTAAGATTATACATTTAGGTAGCACTTATTAAGTATGCATATTCTCTGAAGGCTCCTTAGACGTTTCAGCAACTAATTCAAACTTGCCCGTTAAAGACGTTTTACCATTTGATTATGATATTGCACCTACAAAACAAATACATGCTGTGCAGTTCCTTTCTCTTAATTCCCGAGTATAAATTTAACCTCCAATACACCGTCTATGCCTCCCAAGTCACCTGTTAAGTCTGCCTGCCTGCCACTGCTGGATGCTGGATTTTCCGTACTACTGCTTTCCTATAAACATTTTCTTGCTAAAACAAAGAACAACAAAAAAAAAAAAAAATGATGTTCTACGGAGAACGTGAAGTAGCAGTATGTTGAAAGCAATACTGAACAAAGTGAACCAACGTGCATTTCTGCCTATACGCTATAGTGTGTCACAATTATTACTGCACGATACTTTCATAACAGAACTGATTTAACACACACTATACCTTTACACATGGGGTGCTGCTGAGAGGATGAATAGTGGAAATTCTGTTTTATTCTACATCTTGAAATCTTGCCAGTTGTACTTACAGTAAATTATAATAAATTATTAATTTTATCAAGCTGCATGGCTCCAATTCAAAATTGCTTGCAACTTGTAGCTTTCTATTGCTTTTACCATCCTTTTAATATTTTATGTATACTTACTGTGAGCACTCTTTTAAATAATACTCCTTGAGGTTTTAGGATGAAAGACACTATATCAAATATAAACGACTCATTGATTCATCATGAAAGCTTCTGCAGCCTGTGCCCCTAGTGTTCAACACTAAAGTCAGACAGTCTTGGTTTGATTCGAACTTTCTACCAAAATTGATTCTCTTTTCAGTGTTCCTCTTCTGCAAAGTTTTATCAGGTTACATAACATCACATTCTCCGACCTGCTGGAGTCAATTCACAGCAGGTGGGGGTGGAGCAGCACTGGGGAGCAAGGACTACTTAGGAAAGGCAGACACCTGTCTATAGAAGGACCTGCAGTTTAGCAAAAATCAAACCATATGGACGAAGGAATTGCCTGCAAAGCTTAGAGACAGAATTGTGTCAAGTCACAGAGCAGGGGAAGGGTATCATTGAGGTTCCCAAGAGCACAGGGGCCACCATAATTTTAAGTGGAAGGAGTCTGGAACAACCTAGAGCTGGCCACCCAGCCAAACTGAGCAATAAGGGGACAAGGGCCTTAGTAAGAGAGGTGACCAAGAACCAGACATCCACTCTAGCTGACCTCCAAAGAACCTAGAGCATGTGAAGATGGGAGAAAACTTCCAGAAGGACAACACTCCAATCAATATAGGCATTATGACAAAGTAGTCCCATTGAAGCCTATCAACAGTAAAAGGCATTTGGACTCCCACTCTGAGTTTACAAAAGGGCACCTAAAGGACTCTTGGACTGTGAGAAACAAGATTCCTCTGGTCTGATAAAAATCACGATTAATTTGAAGAAACCAGGTACCACTCATCACCTGTGCAATGTCACTGCAACAGTGAAGCAAGGCATTGACTGCATCAAGCTGTGGGAAATGGGGGGACTAAGCAGGGTTGCGGAAAAACAGAACACTGCAAAGCATAGAGTTATCTGGAATGAAAATCTGCTCAATGTGCTTTTGGACCTTAGACTGGACTGAAGGTTCACTTTCCAATGGGACAAAGCTAATGCAACAAGTTAATGCTTGAATGGGCCAGGCAGAGCCTGGTCAGAAATCTTGAACCAAATTGAGTACTCTTGAAAGACCTGAAAATTAGCCATCCACCAACAGTCTTCAACCAAACTGACAGCACTTAAGAGGATGTGCAGAGAAGAGTGGCACAAAAATCCCAATATCCAGGGGTGTGAAACCTGTCACTTCAGACACGAGGACACTCCAGACAGGCCATGGCCTGCCAAGGGGGCTTCAACTAAGTACTGAGCAAAGGGTCTGAATACTTGTAGTCAGTTGGATATTAAGGTCTTTCAGTTTTATTAAATCTGCAAATATTTATAAAATCCTGCTTTTGTTTTTGTCATTATGGGGTTTTTGAGCATTGCTCGATGTGGTTAAAAATTAATTTCCTTTACTTTAGCACAAGGCTGCAGCCATAACAAAAATGTGAAAAAAGTGAAGCGGTCTGAATCCTTTCTGAAGCGCTGTACTTCTGACTTCAAAAATGTCAGTGTGTCTGGAAATGGTTCTTATTGAAGAGGAGGAGGAGGAGGAGAAGGGGCGGTTGGTGGCAACGAGAGTGCTTCTAACTTCCAAACAAAGGCCATGTCTAACATAGCCGAATGCAGGAGTGTTCAGCGCCAATAACGTTTTAGAACCCTCATTAGTCTGCCTTTGGAGGCGTCTCAGCATTTTAAATACTTAGCAACAGTAATAGATAAACATCAAAGAGAGCACCTTTTGGCAAATGATTTTCAATAGTGAAGCTGAAGGATTTTTGGGGAGAGTCAAATATTTTGAGCAAGCTCTATAGGAGTTTACATTTGATGCTGCAGTGTGGTATGGTCAGCTACATGTCAAGAGGAAGGGGAAACTGGATAAAGTCAACACTTGCGAGTAGCATAGGAGTGGTGATCAAAACGTATTTAGGCCAGGACCTGTTACAAAAACAACCAAGAAAACTAAACACATTTTCCCAGCATACAGATAACCTCCGTGAATGCTGTTGTGTTGGTTATAATATTCATAAAGCTTTTCTATAACACTCAAATGAAACATTCTGTCATGCTTGTCTTCAGTGGAATGGACACTCATCATTGGGGACTGGTAGCCATCATAACAAGGCCAAGTCTAGAGAACAGGGAGTGGGTGACATCTCTTAGAATCCACAGTTTTACACAGCAGAAACTGTAGTCCTTGCATTAGGATCAGTGGTACTGTCGTGGAGCACAAGAGGAATGGTCAACAGGCAGGGGTGGCCAACTCTGACCCTGGAGAACAAGAGTGGCTGGCAAGTTTCTGCTAAAACCCCAGTTGCTTAATTAGAAGGCCAATCCTCACCAATAACAGATCTTATTTCATTTTATGGTTTGCTAGTGTTTTAACTCTACCATGTCAGGTCATTCTTAAATCATATATATTTTTCCCTTTCTAATGATACATTTATCATGCAAGTGATTTCAAGACTAAAAGCAAAGAGTAATTTTCAGTTCTTCACTTTCTCCATAGTTTCCTTCAGTTACACCAAACAGTGAATGACAAACACACGGGTGGAAATGAAGACAAGCTAATGTAGAACCACTGGATCCTTTGCCATTTGTGCCTTACTAATAAGGAGCAGTTAAAACAATGAATACAGCTGTTTAAGACTAAAATAAGAAATTAAGGTTTCAAAAACTTAACAAGCGAGACAACTAAAATGAAGCGGAAAATGTCACTTGAGCAATAAGTGCTTCATCAGCAATGAATGATTTCTCATGTAGCAGTTAGGTTGGAACAAAAACCTGAAGCCACTGCAGAACTCCAGGACTGACATTCCTCAGCCCTGATTTCAAGGGTCTGACTCTTAAATAGCAAATAAATTAAATGATGTTAACTGGTAGCAAAAACCAGTCACTAATCAAGAAAATGGTTAGAAAGAAAACCTCTAGTCAATGTGGCTCTCCAGGATCGGAGTTGGCCACCCCAGGTCAGCAGCTTTCCTTGCTGTTCTGACAGCCACAAATGCCAAGCATATCAACATATTCTTTAACAGTTACGCAATAAATATGGAGTACCCCCCTCAACATCACAGAAACCTATGTGCATGGTCTCAACAGCACTGGATTGAAGTTTGCATCTTATTGCTAATAAGGAGTAATTAAAACTATAAATACAGCTGAAATGTTGCTTGAAATTCTTTGATCTTGGACAGCCCATCATGCTTCTGTTGTTTCAACTCTACGACATAGTGATGTATTCAAAGTTACCTGCCCAGTCTTCTGGATCCCTTGATGCTTCATATCAGGAGTCAACCTTCTGGGCATCTATGTGGACAGACATTGCTTATGCTTAACTGTTCATAAAGAAAATGTTCATCCGACCCATTGTTAAGCAGAACATACGGTGTTAATATTTAACAGGTTTGGAAAAAAAATAAAGGAAAAAAAAAGGAAAAGGATCTGGTAAATGTATCTCTATTATATAAAAAAAATTCTGGGACAAGACAAGACTTTTTATCCTGGGACGAGACAAGACTTTTTCAGAGAGATAATTTCAAGCCCCACGAGACGAGACTTTGTGCCAAGAGAATTTAACCAGGCCTGGGGCTGGAAATAAAAGACAAAGAGTAGATGACAAAGCAGAACGTCATAAAGAATTCAAAAACGTTGGCGCAATACACATGCAGAGCAGGTTAGAGATAATGGAAGTACTGAAATTCAAAAGTCTCAAAAAAACTGATAGTAAAGATTGCATTAGCGTAAACAGAAATTATTACTCAGTGAAATAACAGAACAGCGAAAAGAGATTGAATGTATGGACACAGGTAATATGACAGAAGTATGTAGATATTGTTCGGCTTTAAACTTTAAGTCAGAGACTTGTAGATCGTCTAATTTGTGTTGCCATCAGGGAAAAGTAGTGTTTCTTCCCAACGAAGAGGTGTATCCGCAAGAAATAAAAGATTTGTTATTTGGTGAAAGTGAAATCCACAAACACTACAGGCAAAATATCCAAATCTACAATAATCTGTTTGTGTTCGCATCATTCAATGCTCAAAATGTTGATTGACATGATTCAGGACCATATGCTATGAGAATCTGTCGTCCCGCAGCAATTAAAGCTACTACACGTTTAATTTAAAAAAAAACAAAATTCAGTCAGGTTTATACTTATGATCACGGAGAAGCGATGCAACATGGAATCAAAAGAGTTAAACAATCGGATGTACTAGAGAATCTACAGCCAAAAACAGATACAAATCCAGACATCCAAAAAAATATCGCACTTTACACAAAATTTATCTGAAAAACACGGACAAAGAAGTTTTCTTGGATTTCTATATGAATCTGAAAGATCACACTCACATATATAATAAACCAACATGTGACAAATTGTCAGAGATAATAGTTTCGAAAGAGAGAGAGATGTCTTTGGAGATATCAAAGACAGTTGATATTCGTGTTTATCCAAAAGCACAGCACGATTCATCGCAAGCGGCAGATCCGGGAGATGATGAGCGCGTAGGGCCCCGCATGGGGGGTTGGCAAGTGAAGCAAGCAGGGGGCAGTTTATTTAAATAAAGACTGAGCACGAAGAGGACATGAGGCTGCTTCTGGGGATCGGGTGTGGCACACCGACATAAACAGAAGAGATGCTCAGTTGAAAAAAGAAGGCACAGAGAAGACCATCACGAAATAAAGAAACAAGTCACCATGGAGGAAGTGTGCAGCTCGATGTGTCAGTTGTTTTTGGAGGCGTCACCGGTATGTTAAAAACTTCCTATTTGGTGTGATATGTATTTATGATCAGTGATAGCAGTAATTTATGTAAAAAGTTGAGAAGTTAAAGTTAACACATAATATCATGTAAACATGGCTATTTGTAGCAACTAGTACATATCTGTAACAATGAAGGAGTGTATACATATACCGAAGTGCTTCTAGAATGAAAGAAAATGTTATCTTGTATTTTCTTTTGTCATGTTTATCAACCTGCTCCTGTTCCTTGTATTACTATTGCTCTTGCAATTTGTTCATCAATAAAAAAAGAATCAAGTGATGAAAAGGACGCGTTGTCCCACGTGTCCTCTTTAATCAGCTAAAGGTGTTTTCAAGTTCGGGCAGACATTAATGCAGCAAACCCAGGTGATTTGACACCCAAAACTAATCCCATTTTTGTATTAGTGTCACACAACATCACTCTTTGATTCTTCTTTAAGGGTCACTCCATGGTGGCAAGGTTTTGTCTATCGGCGATGTCAAAGGCAGGCCCGGCCATTGATCATCTTAAATGGAGGTTGTAACCTTTCTCTTGACCTGCTGCAGGCTGATTAGCACATGCAAGCAAGAACTTCACTGCACTCTGTACACAGGATAATAAGCCCATAAAACTGTAATGACTGCTGACTGGTTCTGGGACGCAATGACTAGACAAGAGCGAACCTCCGAAGACACATTGCCCTCTAGCATTAGAAATTCAATGACAGCTTGAAAATTGATTTTATAGTTTTCACCACAGATGCTAACTTGGTTCTGAAACTTCAAACATGCATGATAAATCAGAAATGCTAGAGACCTGTGATTCGCAAAAGGTACTCAATTGCTGAATTTTAGTCATACAGGAAAATTAGATGCGGAGACAACCCGTAGAGAGCAGTGTGGATGGAACAATGTGAAGAAGGTATCAGGAGTATTGTGTGATCGAAGAATCAAGGCAAAGGTTAAAGGTCAGGTTCATAAGACAGTCATAAGACCAGCAATGATGCATGGCGCTGAGACTCGGGCAGCAAAGGGAGCACAGCAGGAGAAGAAATTGGATGTGGCAGAATGAGAATGTGGAGATGGATGTGTGGAGTTACAAAGAAAGACAGAATAAGAAATGAGACACTCAGAGGCACAACAAAAGTGGGAGAGACATCCAAGAAAGTACAGCAAAGTAGGTTGAAATGGTATAGATGTGTGATGTGGAGAGACAAGGAATAGGTGGGCAAAAGAGTGACTGGAAAGAAATACAGGGGGAAAGAAAGTCAGGGAGGCCAAAGCGGAGGTGGGTGGATGAAGTAAAAGAAGATCAGGACCAAAAGTGCTTGAGTGGGGAGGAGGTGCAGGACAGAGCTTTTTGGAGAAGGTCAATCAAGCACCTCGACCCCACATAGAATTGAGAAAAGATGAAGAGCCAGAAGAAGAAGACAATCATCACCATAGAATACGACCACTACCACCACATTTATTTCTATAGCACATTTTCATATAAAATATTTAATCCAAAGAGCTTTGTGAGAGAGAGAGAAAGAAAGATGATATAACAGGCACTATACGACAGGCAGATTTCAGATGAATATATCTCTTCACGTACATCTCTTCCTACTACAGGATCAGTACCCACTATCGGACAGCTGCAAGCGATATGTCAAGTGCTTGCACATTTAAAACAGTTCATAGATTCAGAAGAAACCATCTTTTCTGAAGTTTAGAGCTACTGTACATGTTATCTATTCACGTATTTCCTTTGGAATCATTAATACTTGTCTTTGAAAAGACACAACATGTTCTCTTTCTCTTTATTGAAGAAACTAACTAACCATACAGAGAAAGTTTTTTTTCCCAGAGCCTCATTAGACACAAACCTTCTGGAGAGAAGGATCTTTTTAGCAGGTGTGGCAAGTGGCTGTATGGGAGTCGCACTGTCTTTATTAACAACACAGTTTTCTATTAAGTGATTCACAAGGCCAATTTAAGCTACAAACATTACATCTGCACTGCTCATTCTGGAAGTGGGACACATATTTTCTCTTATTATTACATCACCAATATCTACAACAGTAGAGACCCAGTATTGCCTATTTATGTTCACTGACAATAGGATCTGCACTTGTCGAAACGAGCATGATTTAAAACAGAACATTAAAAAGTTTATGATTGTAAGAACAGCATACACATATAGTGGGGATTAAGCATGAGCTAGGAAGCTGCTGAATGTGCTTTTTTTGTGCTCCAAACACATCAACTCGCAATCCACCCAGGGGTTAAGAAACACTGGTCTACAACACACTCCTATAAAGAGCAAGCCAATTCAAGTGTCAGTTTTACACCCTGTTATCTAATAAGATTTTAAAATGTATCATTATGAGAAGAGGGCGTCCTCAAAGGTGGACATGCTGCCCATCCCTAGTGACACCACTTGATAAAATGCTACTTTAGAAGAGATAGAAAGAAAAGTTAAGAAAGGACAGTGAAGAGGAACAAACCTTTAAATGCCTCATTTCTCAATACAGAGAGAGAGAGAAAGAAAGAGAGAAAGAAAGAAAGAAAGAAAGAAAGAAAGAAAGAAAGAAAGAAAGAAAGAAAGAAAGAAAGATTTGTTTGACAAGGCTGGTCCTAAATGAAAATGCCAGCAGCTACGTACAGACTAACATAAGCTAAAGAAGTCACTTCTCCTGCTACAGCTCTCCAGGACCAGAGGCCCACTTTCCTGAAAGCGGTGTGTTTGACATCAGAATATTGCCATGTCAGAATTACAAAGCTTTCATACAGCAAGATGAACCCCCTTGTCTTTTTTCTACCGTCTGTTTCTTAATTAAGAACAGCTTTGAGTAATTAAAGCCATTGCTGACTTCTGTACAATTTGGCAGACAAGCATACCTTTAGATCCATTATAGATCTTCTAAATGTGTAAATTGCCATTACTCTGCCTCGGAAAATTCCTGAGTCGTGATCCTTTTTTTTTTTTTTTTTTGTTTGCTTAATGGTAATTAAGACATAATGTCGTTCTCATAAAAGACATCATATGATACTATATTTCTATATCACAGTCATTCCCAAAGTAGGTTGGGGGATAAGGAGCAGATTATTTTTGACTCATGAAAAAAGAGATTCAATGAAGAACATAAAGACAAGAATTTCTAGTGACGGCACATTTGGTCCAGTACCTGGCCTGGAAAAAAAAAAAAAACAAAAGACAGAATGACACCAGAAAGTACACACTGTCTTCTTGTGGTGAAGCGGGCTGTGGAATCCTTGCCTTAGACAACTGTTCTAAAGAATAAAGCTTTGTCTGGACAATTACAGTGGATCCCACAGAGAGGAGAAGAAACAGGCAGACAACCTCTGAGAGGGTTCATGTACAGCATCTGCCACTGCAGTACCTGCTGGGTTGCTGTATCTTTTCAATAATATTAAAAGTTTTCAGTCATCCTGCACAGTCACCATTAGCTCTTACATCACAGGATTCCTAAGCAGTTTTTATTCTTGCATCATAAGACTACTCCTGCACACCTGATGTTTATCCATATACAGCACACATCATCTGTATGATATTCACTGCTAGTATTGAACCACCACCATTAGTCTGAGGCAGACATTCAAGTAAAATCTCATTGCATAGTAGACTTGTGACAAAAAAGAAACAAACTGTAATATCTCCAATGTCCGAAGAGGACTAGAGAGGAGCAAAATGGACAAAACGCCCTTTATGATTTTGTAGTGGTCATGCATATATTTAATGGATTTTAGCAGTAGAGAAGCACTGTCAAAGTGCTTGGATTTAAGAGCTGTCCAGCTATATTTTGTGATAGCTCGTCTTTTACTATATAATAAAACTCTAAGGTCTGTGTGAGTGTGGCCAGTCCCTTAGGGAAGTCTGATTGATCAGTTTGGCTTTGGTGACACATTTGAAAGTGGAAGTGAGAGTGTAAGTCACACAGAAGGAGGAGTAAAGGTGTAGGGGTCACGCTGCGAGTCGTCTTCAAGCTTTGAAGTTCAAAGACGGGAAAGGAAACACAAAAGTGGGCAGGAAGCAAGCAAGGAGCCTCAAAATGACATTACAGGAACAGACTTCAGAGAGGGGGTGCCAGACAGAAGAGATTCAGACACACAAGAACACAGAGGAAAGGCACTGAAGCTGCATGTAGGGCAAGAGAAACCAAATATTTTAAAATTTACTCTCTCGCCTGTCTGCGACAGGTTAACGTAGCTAGTGTGATATGCCTTTAGATAATGAGTTTGAATTAGATGTTTAAATGAAAAAAAAGCTTTCTGACAGTAAGTGTATGTATATTTATACTGTATATACTGTACACACACACACACACACACACACACACACACATATATATTATATATGTACTGTGAAACGTTTTAGGCAGGTGTGAAAAAATGCTGTAAACAAAGAATGCTTTCAGAAATATAAATAATGATTGTTTATTGTTATCAATTTACAAAATGCAAAGTGAGCGAACAAAACAAAAATCTAAATCAAATCAATATTTGGTGTTCCTACCTTTTGGCTTCAAACCAGCATCAATTCTTATTGGTCCACTTGCACAAAGTCAGGGATTTTGTAGGATTCTAGTCAGGTGTCTGATCAACCAATTCTACCAAACAGGTGCTAATGATCATCAATGTCACACGTAGGTTGAAACACAGTCATTAACTGAAACAGAAACAGCTTCAAACTGGGTGAGGAACAGCCAAACTCTGCTACCAAGGTGAGGTTGTGGAAGACAGTTTCATGTCATGGCAAGATTGAGCACAGCAACAAGACACAATGTAGTTCTACTGCATCAGCAAGGTCTCTCCCAGACAAAGATTTCAAAGCAGACTGGGGTTTCAAGATGTGCTGTTCAAGTTCTTTTGAAGAAGCACAAAGAAACAGGCAACGTTGAGGATCGTAGACGCAGTGGTCGGCCAAGGAAACTTAGTGCAGCAGATGAAAGACACATCAAGCTTATTACCCTTCGAAATCAGAAGATGTCCAGCAGTATCATCAGCTCAGAACTGGCAGAAACCAGTGGGACCCAGGTACACCCATCTACTGTCCGGAGAAGTCTGGCCAGAAGTGGTCTTCATGGAAGAGTTGCAGCCAAAAAGCCATACCTCCGACGTGGAAACAAGGCCAAGCAAACTCAAGTATGCACGAAAACATAGGAACTGGGGTGCAGAAAAATGGTAGCAGGTACTCTGGACTGATGAGTCAAAATTTGGCTGTAGCAGAAGGCAGTTTGTTTGTCGAAGGGCTGGAGAGAGGTACAATAATGAGTGTCTGCAGGCAACAGTGAAGCATGGTGGAGGTTCCTTGAACGTTTGGGGCTGCATTTCTGCAAATGGAGTTGGAGATTTGGTCAGGATTAATGGTGTTCTCAATGCTGAGAAATACAGGCAGATACTTATCCATCATGCAATACCATCAGGAAGGCGTATGATTGGCCCCAAATTTATTCTGCAGCAGGACAACGACCCCAAACATACAGCCAAAGTCATTAAGAACTATCTTCAGCGTAAAGAAGAACAAGAAGTCCTGGAAGTGATGGTATGGCCCCCCACAGAGCCCTGATCTCAACATCACCGAGTGTGTCTGGGATTACATGAAGAGACAGAAGGATGTGAGGAAGCCGACATCCACAGAAGATCTGTGCTTAGTTCTTCAAGATGTTTGGAACAACCTACCAGCCGAATTCCTTCAAAAACTGTGTGCAAGTGTACCTAGAAGAACTGATGCTGTTTTGAAGGCAAAGGGTGGTCACACCAAATATTGATTTGATTTAGATTTCTCTTTTGTTCATTCACTGCATTTTGTTGATTGATGAAAATAAATGATTAACACTTCCAATTCTGAAAGCATTCTTTGTTTACAGCATTTTATCACACCTGCCTAAAACTTTTGCACAGTACCGTATATTTTATATATATATATATATATATATATATGTATACATATATAGATAAACACACACACACACACATATACACTCAGTACATGTATGAAGTGAAAAGTATAAAAAAAAAAAAAACAGAGGCCTTGTAAGTTGAGAGTTTTTAGGAAGAAATGTTTCATTGATGGGCAGCACAGTGGCACTGTGGTGGTGCTGCTGCCTCGCAGTTAGGAGACCTGGGTTCGCTTCCCGGGTCCTCCATGCGTGGAGTTTGCATGTTCTCCCTCCCACAGTCCAAAGACATGCAGGTTAGGTGCATTGGAGATTCTAAATTGTACCTAGTGTGTGCTTGGTGTGTATGTGTGTGTGTGTGTGTGTGTGTGTGTGTGTGCGCGCCCTGCGGTGGGCTGGTGCCCTGCCCGGGGTTTGTTTCCTGCCTTGCGCCCTGTGTTGACTGGGACTGGCTCCAGCAGACCCCTGTGACCCTGTAGTTAGGATATAGTGGGTTGGATAATGGATGGATGGATGTTTCATTGATAAGAACAGCTGTGTTTTATGATGTTACAAGCTTTAATCACCCAAATTTTTCCATTGCTATCATGGATAAGAACTTCTGTTAAGTGCTGCTCTGGAGTGTACAATTTCTGGTAGGGAAGCTGAAGGCTCTGCATCTCTCAGTGCTATCAGAAGTGTGAATTTAGATGTTCAGGTTGAACTTCTTAGCCACTGGAAGGAGGACAAGTTTTAGAAGCATGAGCACCCCTTCCCCTTCCACAAAGACATTCTGGTGAAATATAGATGGCTGAGGTTAAAGGCCAGGGATGGAATGGAGGCTGATTCACGTCTGGGTGAGAGCTGATGCACTGTACCCTATGACTCTGCTATTCCACCTACCCAGACACTGTGCTGACGTCTCCACTGTTCCATCCAAGGGCCATGCTGAACCATGTTGGAATAGAACTAATCAACATACTACGACAGAGACATACCTGGTAGTCCAAACGAAACAAGATAAGCGGCCTATAATTTCTGGTTGTATTGGTATTACTTTTCTAACGTTTATTTTTCACTCTGCTTATATTTTGGGCACAAATGAAAACCTTAAGTTAATCTATGAATAAAACAAGTGCAACTTTCTCTCCTGCCTGTTCTAATAGCTTGGGGTTAGAGATGTAAATGAAGCGTTGGGGGGGAGGTTTGGGGTATTTAACCACAATAGCAGTCAACTCTGACAGTGGCCAGTCTGGTAAGACTAAACACACAAGGGCCATAGAAGGGCTTGTTCAGGTCTACATAGTAAAGAGTCTGAATCTCAAAGAGAGGTTGGTGTCACCCCAGGACCCTACCACGACAAAACACTCCAGTACATGTTACAGAACTAAACACTCATGTAAAATAATTTTCCATTCTACAGTAGGTACAATGTCAACAACAGAAAATGAGTATTCTGTTTAAGAAAGTTTCACAGCAACTATCACAGCAATCTAGCAGACTGGTCCTTGATCCTGAACATGCATCATGGTGCATTTTTCTAGTTAACTTCAATATCAAGGAGCTTTGCTCTCAGACAATTCAGTAACCAAAGTATGACTTGTACTCATGGAAATCCAAGGGAAATTAAGGAGAAGTATATTTTCTTTACACAAATATTTATGAGAATGGAACAAACTACCAAGTCATGGAGTTGAAGCAGGAACACCAAGACTGCTTAAAAAGTATCTGAATTTGATATTGGGAGAACTTAGTTATCAGCTAATTGTTGTGGTGTGAAATTTTGCATACAAGTTGATAAATATTTTGTATGTCTTTATTTGTAACTCAGGCAAAGCAATGTAATATTAGTGTGACATTAGTGAGAAACATTCATGTTTACCCCCTAGGACTACGTCAGGATAGTGAATTTTATGACAGGGTCGGGGGAAGCACCTCAAACAAGTTTGGCAAGTGATTCTCTCTCAGTCAACCCCCACAGGAAAGCCAGACTGCCTAGAAGGCAAGCTTCAACTTACCACATGGTTTTGGGAGCAGCTGTGAAGGTATTCTGTGCCCCATTGGTCTGAAGCATGGCTGTTTGGAGTTGGCTTGTATCAGAAGCCTTTAAGTACCATGACACCCAATTGGCTGTAGGGGTTGGACAGAAAATCTATAAATTTGCTTGCTTTACTCCTCCCCTCCCTCTCTCTCTTACAAACACCTGATGAAGGCGCATCTCACACACCATGAACTGAAAATGACAATACAAAGAAGCTCGGCAGCCATATTGAGACAGGCATCCGGCCTGTTCTGAAGAAAGCTGACCAAAAATGAGGAGTAAAGTAGAGACATTTTAAGTGACTAACAAGTCTGTGTGCCCCCTGAAACTACACATCACCATTTATCAGGTTGTATGGTTGCCAATATTCACTTGTACTTTGCATGTTGTTATTATTTGTGAATATTATCAATAATAGATTATTTAAATTGTAACTTAACACCTGCTTGTCTTTTACTATACCTAACTGCCTGACGTTATAAACATAGAAGGAAAGATGGGGAGAAGTTATATGATACGATACCTTATAAACAGTGGTAAGTCTGTGAGATTTGAGGCATTCTGACAAAGGCTACATATTAATAATACAAAAGGGGAAAGTAGAGTATTACTCTACCAAGACAAAACAGCTAACCAAATGAGTATTGTGGACTGGGTGCTCTCTCACTTGTCAGATTTTCAGGTTCGTAGGCCTCTCTTTTAATCAGCAAGGCAATGTTTTATCTAACTACACTAGTAATCTAACAAGAATACTATTTATTTTTGAAACATATCTTAACAAACACAATATAAAATAATAATTGGACAATTAGAAATGACAAGCCTCTGAAATGCATGTAGAAAATAAATAACATCACACAGCGGCTATATCGCTTTTGACAAAAGTGTCAAGGACAAAGAACAGAAGGCAAGTTAGGCGATGATAAATGAAGTGCATGGCCTTGTTACAAACCCAGATACCAATTTATTTACATTTCTGCTTCTCTCAATAATGTGTCTGGCTGACCACGCGTTTTGGCAGTGCAATCTGTCACGCCACATGCTCTCCAGAGCAGTAGTGACACAAAAAGCTTGGCTGGCTCATTCATCCATATTAGACAACAAGCTGACTGAATGGAGCACTCCAGAAGGTTCATGGGGGCAAAGGTGAGTGCGATGTTAATGTCCCACGTGATAAGTCTCAGGACTACAAGTAACAGACTGGAAACAGTTATCTATCCAGTTGTTACTAAGAATGAGGGCAAACACTGTGATAGAATAAAGAAGTGCTAACCGGGCAGTACAAAACAGTAACACCTCACAAATCAGGTATCCGGGGTTGAAGTCCCACCATTTCTGTGGTTCTGAAGCAGTCTCCTCATATTTACTCTCACGTGTTACTGGTTTTCCTCCTACACTGGATTCAGAAACCTTTACTTTTTTCACATTTGGCCTTGCTGCAGCCTTATACTGAAACCAGTTACATTTTTTCCCATATCAAGCAACACTCAATAGCCCAGAATGACAAAGGAAAAACAGAACTTTAGAATTTTGTTCAAATTCATTAAAAGTAAAGAACAGAAATCTCACACAGACACAAGTACTCAGACCCTTTGCTGTGACACATGAAATCTGTCCCCATTCTATCGGCCATCACTGAGATGTTTCAACATCTTGTTTGGAGTCTGTCTGTGATAAATTCAGTGGATGGGACTGATAAGGAATGGCACACACCCGTCTATAGAAGGTCCCAAAGCTTGGCAAAAACCAAGCCATTAAGGTCAAAGAAAATGCCTGCTTAGCTTAGAGAAATTATTTAATTGAGGCACAGAACTGGCCAAAAAAAGTCTCCAGCACTGAAGGTTCCCAAGAGCACAGCAGAGCATCCATTATTCTTAAAAAAAGAAGTGTGTGACAACCATGACTTTCTCTAGAGCTGGCCACCTGGTAAAACTTAATAATCATATGAGAACAGCCATTGTAAGTGGAGGTGTGTAAGAAAACTAATGCTCACACTGGCTGAGCTCCAGAGAACCTGTGTGGGAGATGGGAGAAACTTCAGAAAGACAACCAACCACTGCAACACTCCAACCAATCTGGGCCTTATGGTAGAGTGGCCAGACAGAAGCCTCTGTTTAGTAAAAACAACACATGGTAGCCCACATGGAGTTTGCAAAATGCATACCTAAATGAGTCTCAGACTTGGAGATACAAGATTCTCTGGTCTGATGACAGCAAGATTAGCGTTTTGCCTGGAGGAAACCAGGGGCCAATCATCACCTGTGCGATACCATTCCAGTATTGAAACATAGAAGAGGCAGCATCATGTCATTTTTCAGTGGTAGTGACTGGAAGACCACACAGGGTTGAGGGAAAGCTGAACAGAGTAACACCTTCTCCAGAGCGCTCTGGACCTCCAACTGTGCCAAATGTTCATTTTCCAACAGGGCAAGAGTGATAAGCACAAAGCAAACCCAACACAGAAGTAACCTTCGGGACAAGTCTGGGAATGTGCTTAAATTGCCCAGCGAGAGCCAGGACTTGAACCCAATCAGACATCTCTGGAGACCTTAAAATAGCCAACTACCAATGGTCTCCAGTACACCTGACAGAGACTGAGGGGTTCTGCAGAGAGACAAATGGCAGAAAATCCCCAAATCCAGGTGTGCGAAACATGTCGATTCATCTCAGAAGACTCCAGACTAGAATCTCTACCAGAGGGGCTTCAAGTAAGTGCTGAGTTAATGGTCTGGGACACTTGTGTCATCTTCAGTTTTTTCCCTAAATAAATTTGTAAAAAAAAATAAATAAATAAAATCCTGTTTTCACTTTGTCTTTTTATGATATTGAGTGCTGCTTGATGTGGAGACAAAACAAATTTAAATTATTTCAGTATAAGGCTGCAGCATAACAAAATGTGTAAAAAATGAGGGGGGATCTTAGTACTTTCTACATTGACTGTACATCCAAAACACAGGTTGTCCTAGTACTGACACTATGTGACCATAAGCAGGTCACTTCTCCTTCCTCTCCGCCAATTGGAAAAGCAAAAAACAAAATGGAACCAATTGTATCTCAAATTTTGTACGTTGTCTTGGATAAAGGTGTCACCTAAATAAGTAAATGTGAAAGGCCTATGTGTGTGGGTGAGAATGGACCTTGGAACCTCAAGAGGATTAAATAAGTATATGAATTCCATATTACATTATCTAACCCAAGGGCATTTAGTAAAAGCATTTGCAGTGGAAGATAACAGAATCCAGCTTCATTTAATGTATTGATGTTGGTGCCAGAGGCCACTATTCTAGACATGATGGAAATGATAAGTTAAAGGTGCTGGAATGTAGGAGGCTTTTTTCCCCATCTTCAGATTAATTGTTGTATCAACCTGGTATCTTACTTATTGTCCCACAGTAGTCCTGAATCTCTTGGGGGACAATGTTATTCACACAAATGACATCAAATTACATAATGTCTCCTGCACAACAACCTGCTTCTCCCTGCCATTCCATGTTATGTTTTATGTAACGTTTTAACCACAAAAGTAAGAAAGAAAACTTTTTTTTTTTTTGGATGTGGCTCTCATCACTGATGGCCAAGTCGAAATCCAAAAACCAACAGATAGCTAATCACACGAAAAACCTGAAAATGAAAAGCATACAGTAGAAGCAAACCTGGAATGAAGAGCGCATGCGTCAGGCCCATGATACCTGGCATCTCCCTGAGCACTGTACCCGAATCCAGACAAGCGTACCCAGCTTCTCTTCATCATCCTGCACCCTCAGGTCTGTGCATTCTGACTCACCAGACTCTGCGAGCCACAACTGCTCTGATCGCTCTCGGCTCAAAAGACTTGGATTTTAGTTTGGCTGAATCAAATATAAGTGTTAATGTCTTTTTAACACTTTGGTTAACACATTTCCCCACTCTGCTCACTCCAGTTAAAAATATATATTGAAAAGAGGATCCTTTAAAATTAGCACTCTCTTTAAAAGCGGGAGCTTAATTTAACAAGCATAATTGACCATTGTCAGGTTGTTTTAATCGTTTACTTGCAACTCTCAAAAAAACTCCAAAACGCCATCATTGTAAAAGAACTAACAAGTATGACCAGAGAACCCACCTTCTTAACTCACTTTTTAGGTTTGCAGGAAATCAGCATTTTTACATCTATTTCTATCTATGTTATCTGTATTTTATATTGAATGCAAAGCTGACACACTGATTATTTCCCATTAATTTAAAAAGCTGAAATTTGGCAGGATTTATAAGTCTAGGGCACTAGGTATCCACTAAGGATGGACATTTCCGTATATCGATATTTAGGGGTAAACAACAGATAAACAAAATACTCCTCAAAAACACTGACTGAATTGATTGAAAGTTGAAGACTTGATAGAAAAAAGAAAATTTAACCGACATTTGTTTTTTATTTGTTTGAAATGTATTGATACTTATTAGTATTACGCTAACATACATACTCTTCGCTGACAGAGGGCTTTATGCGAAAGAAGCAGAAGCAATTGCCATGCCACGTAAATAGCACCACTAACCAATGTGGCGGATGGATGACTGAATATGTGGCGGTGTTGTGAAATGGAAAGAGAAATACTGGTGAAGCTCAAAGAAGATGTACTGTACGGCTCAATGGATAACAAGCGCTGCTTCTGCTGTTAATTACCAGCACTCTTAGAAATGTAGCGGCTCTCATCCTGGTTATCTGTTCCACTCCTTAGACCTCGAGACCCTGGTTGTGGCACTGAAAACTGTAAGGAGGACTAGACCCCCTAGCTCTAAAATCACAAAATACCCCAGTGTCGGGTGTAGCTCATGGCCCTGAACTTCTAATAGGGAAGCCATAGAAATTGTGTTGAGATGTTTGAAGCTACTGCTGCACGCTCCTAATGCTAATACATCTGTGTAACACACAAGGTGTACTGGCACTTACAATGTCCATGTCAAGCTCTGCTTTGCTTTTACACTCATATATTAATAATAAATAATAATTATTTGCATTTATATAGCGCTTTTCTCACTACTCAAAGCACTCAGCAATTGCAGGTTAAGGGCCTTGCTCAAGGGCCCAACAGAGCAGAGTCACTATTGGCATTTACGGGATTCGAACCTACAACTGCAGATCCCTAGCCTCAGATATTTGCATCTGCATACTTTAAAGGCAGACCACAAGTAGTACTGCACCTGACTTGAATGAAAGACATAAACAAATGAAAATTATAAATATCTAATAATTATAATAACATCCTCAAATTTCACATTACTCCTACTGAATATCTGTTTCAAATCAAAAGAATACACATTCCTGAAAAACTGTGTTTTGCAATGACCATCAGCAAAAGCCAAGTCACTAGGAAAAGCAGGAACTGATCAAAGACAAGAATGTTTTCCTTATGGCCAATCGTGTATAGCATGTTCAAGAGTAAGCAACTCCAGTGACCTAAACATAATATGATCTTGTCACACACGTGTGATTGGGAGACAACTGAAAGGCCTTAAGAATAGTACAGTGTAACCTCTAGATACGAGTTTAATTCGTTCCAGCACTGAGCTTGTATAGCGAATTTCTCGTATCTAGAACAAACTTCCCCATTGAAAATAATGGAAATCCAGTTAATCCGTTCCGCACCCCAAATATATTAACATAAAAATCAATTTTCCTAACAAATAACACTGATAAATTATATATACTGTAGTCTACCTTTAATAAATAACACTGGTAAATAATATAACTGATTATTAAATGAATCAAAACAGGTGTCCAAAGTGCAGTAGAGCATTCAATAAATCTTTAAATAAATAAAACAGTTGTGAAGTGGAGGTTTAAAATACACAAGAATAACAATCCTTTAACACGTGGTTAAAACGTCAAAAGGATGCAGTCTTTAAAAAACAGAGGACAATCCCCGGTGCTTCTTCTCTGTTAGCGTCTCACCTGCGGGCTCTGCAACAGGCGAGACACTCTTAATGCAAGCTGACCTTCTCTACACCGTCCTGCTTCAGCTGTTTGGCTCGCCTGTTCAGCTCCACGCGAGCCTGCACTCGCTCGCCCACACCGACTTCCTTCCTTTTTTTTCTCTCTCTCTCTCTCTTCTTCTCCCCCTTAACCAGCTCGCGCTTCTCTATATATGCGGGGAGGACATGGCAGCTGCAGCCCATCAGCCACAGGAACAATCATGCATGTGGGCACTTTCCCACCTGTGCACTTAAGTGAGAAACGCAGACACCGCAGATCGCGGCTCACAACTGCTACCACGCCCCCTCGCTAAGCCGCGAGCTATACCCACAGCCTGGCTCGGGGCTCGTTACGCGAGCCAATGCTCGCATTTAGATCTGAATTTTTCGCTCATACTTTCCTCGTATTTTGAATTTCTCGTATACAGAGGTGATCGTATCTCGAGGTTCCACTGTACTACCACGCCAGACCAGGGGGTTGCGAGCTGCACTAACTCTTCTTCTCAATCTTCTGTAGACCATCCACGGGAAATCTTGCGAGGTCCCGGCGCCAGTGATGACGTCACTCCCGGCCCCGCCAGCATGAATGATGTCACTTCCGGTATTGAAGACATCACTCCCAGTCATGGTGCCAATGACGACATCACTTCCGGTCCATAAGACGTCAGTTCTGGTCTCGGGCTTTAAAGCCTCCATCTTGTCATATTACATTCAGTTCGATTTTGGACTCAAAGCTGTGGACATCACAATTGATTTCACCCCTTTTTGCAGCCAAGGCACAATATACGGGTGGCTGCCCCAAACCTTCTTATGCCTGTGGTCTGCTTTTATGACACTGCTTATTATTTGATTGACACCTCTATCCAAGGGGGTCTTACAATTGGTTACATTTCTTTTGGTTTTCCAATCACAGCACAGGCAGGAGAAATCTACAGTAAGGAGCAGGATTTAAATCCATAACCCCAGGGTGTAAAGTCCTGGTTTCAAAGCCTTAACTACTACACCACAATACCTGCCAATAGTATTAGCCCTTAAGCCTACAGATATTGTATACAGAACAGCACAGTTACATAAATACTTCTGATACATCCAATTAACAACAGCACTGTAACTGAGGCCTATTGCCTTACAAATTTCCCAGACAAAGCCAGGTAGCACAGCTGTTACTTTATACAGCTTGCCCAGTCTCACCGTAACAATGCCAATACCCCAAAGCAAACACTGCGATTACAAGATGCAGGCCGGCTTAACAGCCAAAAATAAATAAAACGACTAGAGAGTCCCCAAACTCTGAAATGACTACCATTAATACAAAGGCCCAGTGAGCCTTGGCATTTAAGTCAAGGCTGAAAATGGTCTACTTTAGCACAGCACAATTTCTTAGGGACAGCTTGAGCAGCCAATCTTTTGTTTTTAATAATTAAAAGTTATTTTGTTATTTCGCATTCTCTTCTACTTCTCAGAGGGCCTCCAGTGTCATCACTGTCATTTTGATCGCTACCCCTCTAGACCTCAGTACAAGACTTTGGAGTGAATGTGATATTACTAACAATGAAAATGCTGTCAGAACTTCATTTTCTTTTTCAGTAATCATTGTGAAACTACGACACGGTAAATCCATAGGGCAGGTGGGAATCTGTAGCTGGAACTGATGCAAAAATAACCCCGTGAAAACATTTATAGGTTCAATGTAGCAGGTTTTTGTATTTTACATTTACAGTATCTTTTCTGTCAACACATATGATTTCATAATTCTTTATTGTATTTTTAAAACTTTGTGTTTATGTATGTTAAAAGGCTCTTTGCAACAATAAATGAAACTAAATATTTAGCATATATTTTTACCCAAAGTGACAGAGACATCATAATGAAATCAATTTGGCATTTTTACGACATGACTCAAGGTTAACTGACCCAAGTTGGACAGTCAGAACAAACCTGTTGTCACAGACATATGTGTGGGAAACGGGCTCAAATAAATGTGTTTCTCAGCTGGGCCAGGGGTTGGCACTGTCCTCTGACACTTTCTCCACTTTTCCCTCTGCAGACCATCACAAGAACCTGCCTCCTAATGACATCACTTCCGGTCATAGGCCCTAAGAACTCACCTCCTAATGACACCTCTTCAAATTCCTGTCTCCCGGCTATATACTTGCCATCTTTGTTGTATTAATCAGTTTGATTTTGGACTTGTGTCTGTAAAGAGGTTTTCTCATTTTCTTCATTTGCAAGTCAACCGGGTGGAATTGCCCAACTCTTGTGATGGTACAGATTGCATATCCAGACCTTAGCTACTAAGGACCCACATAGTCTGCTCTCAGCATATTTCATAAAAGATGGAGTGAAGCCTTATATCACATCATCACTGGTACGTCTTGCAGATGTGTTGACGTTCCCGTATCTTGTAGGGAGACAAAATAGAATCAAACAGGATGTGCTTCTTCGCCCCCAGCCTTCTATCATCAAGCAGTGGGGAAAATTGCAGAGCAGCAGGAGGTCCTCTTCCCCTACTGAGAATCTAAATTGAGAATTTACCTCACTTAAATGCAAAAAAAATAAAGTCCAGTTAACAGGGGAATAGAACAGTAGCACTAAGAGAAAACAGTGGGCAAGCCTGTAGATGATACTTGAGTGCTCCAAAAGTATGGGCTGTCCCACAGGAACAAACAGGTAGTAGCATATTATTATTTCTGGGTGCTTAGCAGTATTTCTAGTTGACATCCAGTATAAAGGAGATATCAGTGAACATGGCCATAATGAGAGTGATGCTACACTAAGAAGAAATGAAAAAGGAAACCTCTTTTGTTGTTGTTTACAAACGAGATTGATATTTCAACACCTAAATAAATAAAACTGTAAGCCGTCTGGAAATCTGCTTATTCGCTAATCATGCAAAAATGGCAGAATCGATTTCCATGAAATTTTGTATGTGCCGTGCTATTGGTCCACCTTAAAAATATACACTATGTGTCGTATCAGGAAGAAGGGTCATATTGGGAGGAGGCAACTAAAAAAAAGCAGCACCGACATGGAGACTACAATTCCCAAAAGGCAGCAGGAGTGTGCTGGGGATGAGGCGAGGACACCAGCATGCACAAAGTTTCAAGGACCATGTAAAGCAGAAGCTTACCTAAGACCACAGATATGGGTAATGTTTTGTGTTCAAGTAATATGAGTATCAATTTCATTGTCTAGCAAGATTGCAAATTTTGTCTAAGAGGACATCATCATATTCAATTTTCAAAAGATTTTTTTCCCTGTTTATTTATACCCAGGCAGTGCCAGGCACTTTGTATAGCTTTTAAATAAAAATGGAAAAAAAAAAAACAATTCTTAAGTGTGAATATGTGTATTTTATGTTTTATAATTTTGTTTTTTACCTTTGTATTATTATTATTACTCATATTTATGTTGTTGTTTGCTTAGGATTACCTTTTCAGGCATCTCCTGGTTCATTTTTCTTTGCTGAACTTTTTTCCTAATTTTGTAAATAAATCTTAAATTTATAAAGATTCACTGTTACCCTTTTAAATACAATCTGAGTGTTTATAGTCATCCCTCCTCTTATATGGCTTTTGTTATATTTTTTAACATTGAGTTGTTTAACCCGCTCCCCATTTTGAGGCCTGCTCCAACTGATGCCAGCAAGCCTGGCCAGGTAAAAGGATAAGTACATTATTTTTCCAAGTTAATTATTTCTCCAAAAACATGGGATACAGTTAGGCCCATACTTATTTGGACAGTGATACAATTTTCATATCTTTGGCTCTGTGTGCCATCATAATGCATTTGAAACAAAGCAATCAAGAGTCACTGAAGTGTAGGTTTGCAGTGTTAATTTAAGGCGTATAAAAATTTTTTTATATGAGCCTTTCAGAAAAGAAAGTCATTTTCATAACATGGGCCCCCTATTTTGAGGGGATCAAAAGTATTTGGACAAACTAACAATCATAAATATAACAATCATTTTCAATACTTGGGTGAAAATCCTTTGCAGTCAATGACTGCCTGAAGTCTGAACTCACGGCCATCTCCAGTGCTGGGTCTCCACACTATTGATGCTTTACAGCCGCTGTCTTAAGGTGCTGCTTGTTCACTGAACTTTCTGCCTTCAACAAATAAAACGCATGCCCAGTTGGGTTGAGGTCGTTTGACTGACGTGGCCATTGAAGAATATTCCATTTCTTTGCCCTGCAAAGCATTTGGTTTGCTGTCGCTGTATGTTTTAGCTCATTGTCCATCAGTACTGTGAAGCGTTGTCCTAACAGTTTTGCAGCGTATAGCAGAATCTGAGCAGACAGCATAGACCTGTACGTTTCAAAAATCATCCTACAACTTTTGTCAGTATTCATATCATCAATAAACACTAATGATGCATGCCCATGCCATAACATTGCCTCCACCATGTTTCACAGATGATATGGTATGCTATAGATCATGAGCCATTCCTTCTCTTCTCCATATTCTTCTCTTTCCAACATTATGATGTATACCAATCTTACACCTTAGTTCCATTTGTCCAAAGAAAACTGTTCCAAAACTGGACTGTTTTTTAAAAATATGTCCTGGCAAAGTCTAATCTGTCC
Organism: Erpetoichthys calabaricus; assembly: GCF_900747795.2. Lineage (NCBI taxonomy): Eukaryota > Metazoa > Chordata > Cladistia > Polypteriformes > Polypteridae > Erpetoichthys > Erpetoichthys calabaricus. The sequence goes on along the minus strand of NC_041404.2, from coordinate 139,452,718 downwards.
TTCCTAAGCTTGAGAATTGCCAGTGGTCTGAAAGTTGTGATAAACCCTCACTTTAGTGAAGTCTTATCTTTGTTGTAGACTTTGGCAATGACTGGTCTACCTCCCTCCCAGAAAGTTAATGGTTTGGCTAAATGTTGTGAATTATTTTTTCTACACCAAGGAAATAATTCTGCGATCATCTAGCACAGTTGTCTTCTATGGTTGTCCAGGCCTCCTGGTGTTACTAAACTCATCAGCACTTTCCTTCTCTTTAAGAATGTACCAGATGGTTGATTTAACCACTCCTGGTGTCTCTGCTAGCTCTCAGACGGGTCTGTTTAGTTTTCTCAGCCTAACGATGGCCTCTTTTTACTTGCATGGACAGCTCTTTGGACCTCATATACTGACAGTTCAGTGACAGCTTTCAAATGCAAATTTCAGAGTTGGAATCAACTCCATACTATCTAGCTGCTTAGTAATTAATGAACTAATGAGGGGTCTGCTCCCACCTGGCTATGGAACAGCTTGGGGGGGGACCATGTATAAAAATGGCTGTCATTCCTAAACGGCTCATACAATATTTCTGTTAACGCCTTTAAATTAAAGATGAAATCCTACACTTCAATCATTTAATTATTTGTTCATTTCAAATCCATTGTGGTGGCGTATAGAGACAAAATTCTGAAGCTTATGTAATTGTCCAAATACTTATGGACCTAACTATTTGTAGAAGAAATTGTTAAAGTTAAGCATTTCCTTTTTTTATTTTTTTTTTATTATCTTTCCTGTCCTGGAGTTTTCTAAGGAAAGTTAGGGGTATGGAGCAGTGCCAGAAAATAAATGCCTAAAAACATACTGAATGTGTCTACTCTGAAGAGGCAAAAGTTTCAGTATAAGAAAATATGCCTTCCTAGTTTTCAACACATGCTTGTGATAATAAAAGGGATCTGTAAATAATCATTTGACCGCGTATTCCTGGTACTATTTTTCTTTTTCTATTTGTTTGGGTGATTGCAGTGGCCTTCCTGGCAGGGGTCCTCACATAAATACCGAAGTAAATCAACACGATACCAGGCACGTGGTGGAAAATGTTTACTGTGATTTTGTCTTTTGAGAGGAAACCACGCCACTGGGGTGAAAGGTTGTTGAGGTAGAAGGTTTGCACTCAAGTAGCATGCATCGTTGGTCTTCTTTTAAAATGGTTGCTTTCTGTTTAAAAAATGACACGTATAAAGATAATTTACAACGTGTATGTAATCTCAAGATGTGGAACAATGCTTGATAACTTTTTTGGCTGGAAAAGTGGACGTATTCAGTAAGGTTTTTAAGCTTTTACTTTCCAGCGGTGCTTTAGACCCTCCGTGGCTTCCATTATAAAACATCAGGACTGGCTTTGTATTTTTTTTTTTTAATTTATACAAAAAGCTTAAGTTTAGAACACAACTTTGTGTGGCTAATTCATTATACCATGTCTGTTAAGAAATTACTTTGACTTGAAAAATACCAAACTTATCCTTTAAGATGTGCCTCATCTGGGCAGGACAGTGAAGATCCTGACCTTCGTTTCGTGGAAATTTCGAAGACCTTGCACCATTTCTGCCTTCATGGAAGACTCTGCTTCATGACTTAATGAATTAAAAGAAATTAAGCAAAAGAAAGTGTGATAGAATATCAGTTAGAGGTTTACAGCTTTTGAAATGCGGTGAGTACCTTTCTTGCTGTCTCCTTTTCCACCTCTTAAAGGCACCATACATTGTGATGCTAGAATGTCCCCTCAGAGTTTACTGGCATTTTTCCTACAAATACTGTAAATTCTAGCCTGTGCATGTATCCTAATTACCCTAACTTGACTGATTTTATTCTAATAGTGTGGATGACTGAGTAAGTCTTTGAGGCAAGGACACAGTGAAATCCACAAAGAGACACTCCTGGAGTTTTATTTAATCTAAAATTTGTCAGTAACTACAGACATAGGAAGGAAGACTTTGAATTGTATACGGTAACCATGGAGCTGGCAGTTCCTTGTTCATCGTACCTTGAGAATAACAAAAGACATTTTGGAACAAATATATTTAATTCACACTGTCAATGGCAATGAAAACCTCAGAACTTCAGGCAATTTAAAAACATAAGTCAGGCGTTTGCAATGCTAATGATGTTTAATATTTTCCTTTGTTACACAATTTGAGGAGTGCATAATCATATTTATAAGTTAACTTTCTGACATTTAAAGAATTGGTGAGCAAATTCTAGTGTTAGTTTTAGGAAACCCAAGTGCCAGAGAATGAATACAAAGCAACTGTTCAGATGTGAAATAAATACTACTTCAACTTTCTATTGAAGGATCGAAAAAGGAGCATGTGTGAGTGTTTGAATGCTCTTTTCATGCAAGTATTCTGGATAGGGACACCATTGGCTTCTTTAATCCACACTGATTTAGTTTGGAAATAACCTCTCTGTGAAATGAATGAAAAAGGAGCGTAAACCTCACTGCCATCTAGTGGAAGACGCAGAGTAGCATCCTGAACAGCACATTGCTGGCTTGTTTGAAAATTACTCGGAGAGTCTTTATTAATGTCTCTTTGTGCTTCCAGATGAGCTGCAGGATCTCTCTGTAGAAGCCCTAATGGCAGCCTATCCAGCTGTGGTTGCCATATGTTAATAATTGAGGAGCTCTCTGTTCAATCCTTAGCAAAACTCTTCTTCTCAGTAATATCTGATAACTTAATATGCATATATTTCCATGGAAGAAATTATTAATAATAAAAAAGAGACTAATGAAAAACCACACTGCGGCACACTGCTTAACAGACAACATTATTAAACCGCACTCAGGAAACGTATCTGAAACAGATCTTATTATATCTTTCTTCACTTCTGAAATTAAAATACTTTTCATATCCAAATATCAGTTTGGTCTGCTATGCAAACATTCCTCGCTTGCTGGTAATGAAGGGATGGGATTTAAAACGGACTCAAAGCAGTAAGTGTCATGTTAGAGAAGAAGTGTGCTGGAGGGTATGTTTAGGTAGGGTCCACAGGCTCTTCAGTAACCACAGTGTTAGATGTTAACATGAAGCATTGCCAGACTGCCTGAATCACTGGTAAAAAAAATTGAATAAAATCTATAAAGGGCTGAGCACCACAACTACATCCATTTACTCTCTAAAACAGCAAGAGCAGCAGCCATTTTAGATGGCATTAAACATCAGCTATACCAGCCGATAGGTATATTTATTTATACATACACCTTTATGGGCACACTTCACTCCACAAAAGTTATACACAGACATAGTTCAAAGCCTACTGGGATATCTTGAGATTACCAACAACAAAGAGAAGTGCCTGGCTACCATGGGAGGTGATGGTCATAATGCCCAAGTGGGATAACCCAGTATGAATATGCTCCAAAAATCAAACCAGCCAGAAGACATTAAAATTGGGTCAGGCCAAAAATGAACTTTCCTTTAGTCTTTACAAAGGAACGTGAACAATATCACCCATAGGTTACCTTGACTACTACTTTTCACTTTACCACAATGCACACCTTGCACAAACACGTTACTGTGCACTGAATAAGCCTAAAGCATCACACTCAAAAGGTGGAAATTCCAAATCCAATACCCGCTGTTGACTAAGTGACCCTGTCTTCAGCTACTTAAAAAATGTATTTTGTCCTGCTGTTGTACTGATTTTGCTGCTACTTTGTCCAGGTCTCCCTGCTGGTTTTGAAATAAGATCTCAGACCGAAAGTGAGACGTTAGGATTACCTGGAACAGACTTAAGTGTTAAGCCTTTATTGAGTGCCATCAAAATCATGGACACCAGCCTATATGACAGTACACTGTAAAACATTCAGAGAAAGGCCGAATGGCCAGTTCCACCTGGTGAATATATATATATATATATATATATATATATATATGCAATTACATTTAGTTTTTCTTACTGTCTTTAAGCCTCACAGGTATATTTTCCCTGTGACCTGTCAAGGCCAGAATTTCTTCTCCATTTTTAGCTGACCGTGCCTTAATATACAGGGGTAATTCAATCATTATCCACAATATATGTTGTTTGGATTAGCTGTATGTCAGATTTGGAAACATGGTGTTTCTAGGGTCACAGGGGTCAAGTTCCGCCCTTGATCTTCTTGTTTTCTACAAGTAAACATAGTCGCTCCGCTTTCCATCTGCACCAAAAAAGTTTTTTTTTTTTTTTATTATGGGCTGAATACATACTAGAGGGTGAAAACCTTGTTGGTTCGTCAGAATCATGGTACGCATATCCTCAGTGCTGTCATCAGCAGTTGAAGGGGACAGACGTCCCACTCCTTCTGTCATCCTTAACACTTATCTGACCATTTTTGAACTTCTCAATCCATTCGTGAATGCTGAAAAGTGGAAAAACACTCTGCGTTTTGTGCAGAAAGCCTTCTGTGGATTGCGGCTCATGGCACACCTTCAGCCCATAAGAAGCAGATCACTGTTAGGCGGAGTGGTGGCTCTGAGGATCGGGATCTGCACTGGCAATCGGAAGGTTGTCGGTTCAAATCCAGTAAATGCCAATAGGGACTCTGCTCTGTTGGGCCCTTGAGCAAGGCCCTTAACCTGCAATTGCTGAGCGCTTTGAGTAGTGAGAAAAGCGCTATATAAATGCAAAGAATTATTATTATTATTACTGTTCTTCTTTGGTGAAAATGGAGACCAGAGCAGCCATGTTTACCCCTAGAAAAGAACAACAGAAACTGACTGATCGAGGCATTGAAACTTTACTACTGTGACCACAGACACAGCATGTTTCAACACCTGTGAGGAGAAAGGTGTAGAGGTGCAAATAATTATTGACTTACCTTTGAATATACTGTATATACAGTAGCATTAACATTTCATTGTATATTATTGTCATGGTATCAGACACTCTAACAACAGTTAAGATATGCAAGTGTTTCACTGGTTACTGTAATAGTCAAATAAAATGACAAAGTGCACAAAAAAAATTTCAGAATTCAGGACTCCATTACATATCAAAAGAAGCACAGATGTCAAAGAGGGAGACGGTGGTATGGTGTGCAGTTAGATGGGTTTAGACTGGATTTAAATCACGTCCCAGTAGCTCAGAACTGTCGACATGTTCTTTGCATGTCAGAATGCATTTTGGTAAAACATTTCAAAGATAATGTATATGCATGCACTACGGCAAAGCCCGGCCTTCCACACACCACAGCGTCCTGCTTTGCATCCAGTGGCACTGAGGCAGGGATTGGCTCCCAATAAAGCTGAAATGGTTTCAGCAGGTTCAGCAAATGGACAACCTAAAACATGAGGGCATTGAGCTGAATAACGTGGAAGACACCAATCACTTACACTATAACCTGGTATAATCAATATCTTCCAATATGATAGTTAATGAAGTCATCATCACAGCAAACCTACTATGACAAACGAAATGACAAAGGTGAGTACAGGCAGGTAACTTCAAGTGTGTGTGTGTGGTAGGGAAACGTGTGTCTCTGCCTGTCCAGTGTAATAATAGAGAGCTTCAAAATGAAGCCTTTAATTATACAGTAGGCAAAAATGTAAAACAAAAAAAAAGGTAAGCTCCATTATCTAAGTTTCCATTTTTGAGCTCATTTAATTGGGTTGTTTAAATATTCTTCAAGATGAATTACTCAAATGTTTAACTTTTCTTTAAGCAGGAAACCAAAGTTTCCGTTTTTAGTATAAATTATAGATAATGTAATCAGAAATATATATAATTCAGAAACTATTTTCTATCTATATATTTATGACAAAAGTTAAGAAAGGTCTGTGTGACTATTTTTAGCTTTTCGTGCCGGCTGTTTCCATGGCAACACATGCTAAAGCCTTACTATACCATTAAAAGGGCTTAATCTGTAACACAGAACGCTATTTGCAAGACGTTTGCGCTCTGAAGTCACTACGCTTTGAGCCTCATATTTATTCAGACTCATTATTACACTTTTCAACACTAATAATGATGCACCACATTGTCTTTTTCCTTCCCATGTATCATATAATTAAATATTGACTAACGGCCTTGGGGCACTCCGCAGATGGCCATATCTTCCTCATAATCAGATCATGTATTAAGACAGTGTATGTCAGTGTCTTTCACCCATAAATGCATACTTAAAACAGTGCAGTGTTTATAACTGATACAATTTAAAAGATATTGCACAATAAGTTATTTTTATTATATGTTTATTGATACAAATGATACAAGTCGCAGAATTCCATGATGCAAACTGTTTGACCCAACATGTCTAAATCTTCGTGGACTGTTAAGTGAAAGTTTTCAGACCATAGTGGCATAAAGTGAGAGTCTGAGGATAAAACAAGTAGAAGTTTCATGGTGAGGTAGTCGTTGGAGGCCTTTACATTATCATTAGCTCTAACAAACCTGTGCCATTTTCTTCTAAACTGACACAAGTTCAAGTTCAAAGTGTACATTGAAAAATTAAATACATGCATGGTAATATTAAAAGAATACTACAAATTCTATGCCATAGTATGAATAAACAACATCCAATGACAGATACAAGAAACACCCACTCAGTTATCATTACAAGTGCAGTGTACAGACTGTCCCCGAACCTTGTGGTGCGATTCACAATGGTTATAAAAATGTTACTTTGCAGGATGGCGGAGATCTGTTATAATACAGTTTACCTTTCTAAAGCCCTTTTCAGACAGGATAAGTTTCAGGACATAAGTCTCTAAAGTCACTGTTATCACATAACGTCTGTAATTTTTAGATAGATAGATATGAAAGGGATTATACTGTATAATAGACAGACAGAAAGACAGATATATAATCACACACACACACATAACGGTCTGAACAAACACCACAATGATAAAAAAGCAAGAAAAATGTAATCAGAAAGAAAATTTCTTACTCGGCAGTCCCAGTGATGCACCATGCAGGAGTACGGAAGGAATCCCCGTAGCATTTCTTGACACAATTCCATTGAATGATTGTTTTGGCTCAAAGTCCTCTGTGTGTCAGAGAGAAGATGCATGGCATACTTCATAATGACACTTAGTTTGGTTTTAATTCTCTGCTTTGCCACAACCTCCAGGGGGACCAGAGTGTGTCCCATAACTGAGCTTGCATGATTTGAATGGGATATGTCTAGAAACATTACAGAGATAAGTGTGCCTCCTATAGTCACGCAATGTTGTCACTTCATAACTATGGACCTCCACATAATAAGAAAATAATCATGGAGGTAATCAGGGTAAATAGGGGCTGCAACTCTGTGCCTCATCTCAGTTTGGAATGATCAATGTGTGGGCCACACAAAGCATGGACAAGTTCTTCAACTGCCTCCATTTTGTCCTCAAAAAAAACTCCCAACACCCCGCGGGAAAACTCTGCTTTTACAGGAAATTATGGAATTTTACTGACATGTTGTTTCACACGAGACTAGTTTAACTTAGGGTTATTGTTTATAGACTGTGACCACCAGGTGGGCATGCCAGCTCCCCAACACCTGACACAAGCAAACAACAGGCACAAGTCAAGCCACAAATACATTTATTTGAAGTGTGGGAAATTCTTCCTTTCGTTTCCCCACCACTGTACGGTTTACAACACAGTATTAGGCACAATAAACACACTTTTCTTATTTCTCTGTCTTGTTCTCCTTCATTCTTCTTCCATCTCCAGGAGTGAAGGCAGGTGGCTCCTTTAATGCTGTACCTGGGAGTATTCCAGGTGGCTCGTTAGGGAGGTCAGGAATCACTCAATTAAGTGCTGAAATCTTAAAGTAGTGCTCTGCAGCTCACCCTGGTGGCTGCCATGGAACGCAACAGGGCCGTGCCAGAATCCAACACCCATGGAGCCCTGCAGGATTTGGGATGCCGCTGCCATCTAATGCTCTGGGGGAGGCAGTGCCCTGTATACATCTTCTCCCCCCGGTCTTTCCACTACGATGGCCTCCTGGCCAAACAAGGGCACTGAACGTCCATCACTGGCCATTGCCATAGAAGGTAAAGGGCTTTCTAGTCTTTAATGAGGCATTAACACACAGTTTGTAAAATGCTACAGACATGAGCAATTCAGAGTGGACTAAAAAAATTACAAAGGTCCCCCAATAATAACTACTTCACCCCACCTCCTGGTGTAAAACTAATCCAAATAGGTCTTATTTGGAGGGGATAGTTTGTTTTCTACATGTGCTAAACAGAAGAGTCCTGTGTGCGACTCTAAATCTGATCACAATTTCACACCCTCTTCCCATTACAGAAGAGATTGTTGTCCTGGCATCATCAAGCCAGAAGGCTTCTCTGTTCTTGGTTATTCACTTAATTAATGTTGAAGACTCGGCCCAACAATGGTGGCATCATCACCAAAGCAGTGTCTGACCCCACAGTCATAGGTGAACAAGGAGAATAACAAGGGGCTCGGCACACTAACTATTTAGTGATTAAAAACCAAGTTCTTTTGTGGTCATATTTTACACATCAATCATAAAAAAGAGCAGGATGACGTTAGACTAAATAATACATGTAAACATGCCACACTGAAATTGATCATCACAAGGAATGGGACTTTAATAAAGTGGACACTTGCAAAGACCCCTTTATCCACAATCCCTGGTTCAAAGAACATATCAAACAATGAAAGGGGCTGGTGTTGCAACTACTGCCTACAGTGACGTGGCTGTGCGTGATCCCCAAGAACATCCTGAATGTGGTTGGTTTATAGCTTACTGCATACAACATTGGCTTGCTTTTAATCCACATTGAAAGATTTTGTTGTAACTTGTTGCATATGGCAGAAAATTCAGTCGTAGCCATTTAATACATTGTGCCATTGCTGTGGAAAAACATTACATTGTACCTATGGTTTAGCATTTCTATGGTTCTGTTTTGTTTGTGATAGCAAAGTGGCACAGACATAAGCACTGCTACCACTCAGATCCAGTGTCCTGGGTTCAACTACTGCACCCGGTTTCTGTCTGCGTGTAGGGCAGGGGTGTCGAACTCCAGGCCTGGAGGGCCGCAGTGGGTACAGGTTTTCCTTCTAACCCTTTTCCTAATCAGTGAGTAGTTTTCTCTGCTATTTAACTCCTTTTCCCTTCATTTCAACAGCCCTGTTTTTAAGGATTCAGTCCTCTGAATTGATTTGTTTCTTCATTAATTGGCAGCCAAACAAAAATGAGAAGTGAAACGAGCCAACAGATGACCAGCTAAACTGGGATTTCAAACTCCAACCAATTTCACTCCAACCATCCTCTTAATGAGAAGCTGATTCTTGCTGTTAATTAAGCCCATTATTTAATTCAATGGCTTGTTGCTGCTCTCATTCTGCCACAGCAGACATTTCCAAATCTGTTGATTTATCTGTTTTTTTCTGTCATATGGTGGCTTGATTGATGTCTCATTATTGTTTGGCTACTAATTAAGGAAAAAGAGACAATTATGGGGCCTGAGTCAAGTTAATTAAAACTAAAGCAAAAGAAGTTAATCAGCAGTAAGAACGGCTCACTAATGAAGAAGATGGTTAGAATGAAAACATGCAGCCACTGTGGCCCTCGAGGACCGGAGTTCGACACCTGTGGTGTAGGGTGAGGTTTTTCTTTTGGGTACTCAATTTTTCCACCCACATCCCCAAAGACATGCATGTGAGGTTACGGGTCAATGCCAGTTGGCACTGTGATAGTGTGGGTATGTGCACGAGGAGGACCTTGTAATGTACTGAAGTTAGGTCAAGGTTGGTCCCTGCCTGGCCCCAGAGGAAGCTGGGACAAGTGCCAGCTTTCCAGAGCACTGAATTAGATTTGACAGATTTGAGAAGAATTTACAAGTCGCTTTACAGTAATCCCTCCTCCATCGCGGGGGTTGCGTTCCAGAGCCACCCGCGAAATAAGAAAATCCGCGAAGTAGAAACCATATGTTTATATGGTTATTTTTATATTGTCATGCTTGGGTCACAGATTTGTGCAGAAACACAGGAGGTTGTAGAGAGACAGGAACGTTATTCAAACACTGCAAACAAACATTTGTCTCTTTTTCAAAAGTTTAAACTGTGCTCCATGACAAGACAGAGATGACAGTTCCGTCTCACAATTAAAAGAATGCAAACATCTTCCTCTTCAAAGGAGTGCGCATCAGGAGCAGATCATGTCAGAGAGAGAGAGAAAAGCAAACAAATCAATAGGGCTGTTTGGCTTTTAAGTATGCGAAGCACCGCGGCACAAAGCTGTTGAAGGCGGCAGCTCACACCCCCTCTGTCAGGAGCAGAGAGAGAGAGAGAAAGAGAGAGAGAGAGAGAGAGAGAGAGAAAAACAAACAAGCAAAAATCAATATGTGCCCTTCGAGCTTTTAAGTATGCGAAGCACCGTGCAGCATGTCGCTTCAGGAAGCAGCTGCACAGAAGGTAGCAACGTGAAGATAATCTTTCAGCATTTTTAGACGAGCGTCCGTATCGTCTAGGTGTGCAAACAGCCCCCCTGCTCAATCCCCCTAGGTCAGGATCAGAGAAAGTCAGCGCAAGAGAGAGAGAAAAGTAAGTTGGGTAGCTTCTCTGCCATCTGCCAATAGCGTCCCTTGTATGAAATCAACTGGGCAAACCAACTGAGGAAGCATGTACCAGAAATTAAAAGACCCATTGTCTGCAGAAATCCGCGAACCAGCAAAAAATCCGCGATATATATTTAAATATGCTTACATATAAAATCTGCGATGGAGTGAAGCCGAGAAAGGCGAAGCGCGATATAGCGAGGGATTACTGTATATAACAGTGCCTGACAAATAAATGTAAGTGGTCAAAACTGGCACAGAACAGGTCTAGACTATTTATTAAAAAGGTTCTACGCACAGCACAAAATAGCTGACCCTAAAACCTGCACTCCACTTTCCTAGCATAGTCAAAAGTCCAAAAGGCATCCTGATCTACTAAAGATTGCCTTAATAAAAATTGATTAATTTAATCCTGGAATGCTCTCTACATTACCAGAATCACTGGATTAGCGCTAATGCAATCTGCAGCCAGCCATTTGAATCTTCATATTGATTAAAAAGACTTCAAAGCAGACAAAGCCAATACAGCCACTTGTTCCTAATAATGGCCTAATTTATTCTAAATCAGTGTGTACTTAAAACTTTATTAGCAAGTTGGCTTGGCAAAGATGAATACTTTCATCTCTGTATCAGATCCTCAGACTGCAGACAACTTGTTCAAAAATAAGAAAGATAAAGACAGTGGTGATTAAATGCAATGACCCCATCCACCGAGTGTTTGTATTCTTTTATTCAAAAAATGTTTTGAAGTCGTGTCATTTGAAGGCCACTTAAGTTAATCCAAATGTAAAAAATGCAATTCAGATTTAATCACCATCCCTTCATTTTGCTAAAACTACTTTCCCACCATTACTGCTGCTGCTGAAAATTGATCAGCTAGCACTTTTTATCATTGTTGACAAATGGTGGAAAACGTGCCAAAAGTAGAATGACCGATCAGGATAAACTGCAGCTCAATAGCACCCTAAATTGGATTAAGTGGACTTGAGAATGGCATGCAGTGTCTTCAGAATTTATTCAGACCCCTTTCAATTTTACACACTTTATTGTGATGTACATTTAATTCTAAATGGATACATTTGCCATTATGGCCCATTGATCTACTCACAAAAACACCCCAAAAAATATGTTTTCAGAAATTTTTGCAAATTTATTAAAATTTCAAAAATTGAAATCTCTCATTCTTGTTAACTATTCAGTCCTTCAATTCAATACTTTATAAAGCTCCTTTAGCAGCTTTTCCAGTTCTGAGTCTTCTTGGGTAGTTCTCTGCAAGCTTTACACACTTGCACTGCAAAAAATATATATACAAAAACTAGGCAAAAAAAAAACTTTAAATAGGAGTTGTTCTGCTTTTAGTTAACAAAAATATCTGCCAATGGGGTAAGCAAAATTTACCTGACAAGATTTCTTAAAGTAAGCTAAAAATGATCTGTCAATAAGTCTTACAATAAGGAAAACAAAATTTAATGTCATGATATAAATACTTCTCACTTGCTTAGATTTCATTTTTTGCAGTGTGGGCAGTTTATCCCATTCTTCCTGGAAGACCCTCTCAGACTTTGACAGATCGAATAAGAAGTAAACTCTGTAAACAGCCATCAGGTCTCTCCACAGATTTTGTGTGAGGTTTAAAAGTCTCCGCTTTGGCTGGGCCATTCGAGGACGCTCAATTTGTCCTGAAGCTACTCCACCCGCTATCTTGGCTGTTTGCTTCGGGTCATTTTTATGCTGAAAAGTGAAGTGTCGCCCCAGTCTGAGGTTGGTATGCATTCTGGAGCAAGGAATTCCCTGAATTTGGAAGCCTGCATCCTCCCAATTCTGACCAGTCTCCATGTCCCTGCCACTTAGAAGCATCACTGTAGGGATGGAGTTGGGGGGTGAGGAGTAGTACCAGACATAGTGCTTGGAGTTCTGCCCAAGGTGCTTAATTTTTGTTGCCTCACACCAGATAATCTTCTTCCTAATGTTCCTTTAAATGCCGTCATATGCTTTTTACTCAAGAGTGACTTCCATCTCACCACTCCACCATAAATGCCTGATTGACAGAGTGCTGCTAAGCTGGTCATCCTTCCAACAGGAGCTCCCCATCAGATTATAAAGAAAGTAAAGGGGTTTGAAAACTTTGTAATCCATTGTGGAGATATATATATATATATATATATATATATATATATATGTGTGTGTGTGTATATACAGTATATATAGAATATAAAGGGAAAGAGAGAAGCATGTGGCACAGAACACATGCCTTTGCTTTCTGGGAATGGTTTAGTTACAAGGAGAACACACTTTATTACAAACATACAGTAAGTCAGAATGATGCTGGAGCAGCATGTTAACTACCTCAACGCGCAAGTCTCATATTTCAAAACAATAAAAGTCTTTATAAGGCCTTGTTTCACTAATATAAGTCCTTTTCCCAACTAGGTGCTTACGCCTTCTGGATCCACCTGGAAGGTTCCACCACCCCTGGGCTCTTCTGGAGAAGAGCAGCTCTAAAGAAGATGCCCTTACTATAAATTTGAGTCAAGTTTTGCTGAATTAATTCATCATGTATTCTGTGTTTTTACCTGTTGCTGAAAGACTCCAAAACCATTTCTACAACTTCAAGAAAAAAAATGTGCTTGGAAAAAGAGTCATTGATTAATTTTGTTTGTGCAATGCAAAGGCTTATGGATTATGGCCAGGCTTCTTGTCTGCAGCGGATGTGTGGGTCCTCTGGCTGCTTATATGTGACTGGGCTTGGAGTAAACGTCCAAAGGCTTTGTGGTTCAATGACTTCCAACAAAACAGTCAGTCGTTTTCTTAACCTGCTTAGTCCTGAACAGGGTTGTGGGGGTCTGCTGGAGCCTATCCCAGCTAGCATAGGGAGCAAGGCAGGAACAAACTCTGGACAGGGTGCTAGCCCATCGCAGGGTGAACACACACACACACACACAAGGGCCAATTTAGGATCGCCAATTCACCTAACCTGCATGTCTTTGTACTGTGGGAGGAAACTGACACAGACACGGGGAGAACATGCTAACTACAAAAAAACAGTGTGTCAGCAGGTGAGCAAGCTTTATTGCCATATTCAAATATTACTTATAAGAATTAGTTCAATAAATGGTATTAGTTCAATTCCATATACAGTAATCCCTCTTCCATCGCGGGGGTTGGGTTCCAGAGCCACCCGCGAAATAAGAAAATCCGCGAAGTAGAAACCATATGTTTATATGGTTATTTTTATATTGTCATGCTTGGGTCACAGATTTGCGCAGAAACACAGGAGGTTGTAGAGAGACAGGAACGTTATTCAAACACTGCAAACAAACATTTGTCTCTTTTTCAAAAGTTTAAACTGTGCTCCATGACAAGACAGAGATGACAGTTCAGTCTCACAATTAAAAGAATGCAAACATATCTTCCTCTTCAAAGGAGCAAACAAATCAATAGGGCTGTTTGTTTTTAAGTATGCGAAGCACCGCGGCACAAAGCTGTTGAAGGCGGCAGCTCACACCCCCTCCGTCAGGAGCAGAGAGAGAGAGAGAGAGAGAGAGAGAGAGAGAGAGAGAGACAGATAAAAAAATCAATACGTGCCCTTTGAGCTTTTAAGTATGCGAAGCACCGTGCAGCATGTCGTTTCAGGAAGCAGCTGCACAAAAGATAGCAACGTGAACATAATCTTTCACCATTTTTAGACGAGCGTCCGTATCGTCTAGGTGTGCGAACAGCCCCCCTGCTCACACCCCCTACGTCAGGATCACAGATAGTCAGTGCAAGAGAGAGAGAAAGAAAAGTAAGTTGGGTAGCTTCTCAGCCATCTGCCAATAGCGTCCCTTGTATGAAATCAACTGGGCAAACCAACTGAGGAAGCATGTACCAGAACTTAAAAGATCCATTGTCCTCAGAAACCAGCGAAGCAGCGAAAAATCTGCGATATATATTTAAATATGCTTACATATAAAATCCGCGATGGAGTGAAGCCGCGAAAGGCGAAGCGCGATATAGCGAGGGATTACTGTATGTACCTTCTCTCTAGCGTTCTCTGTAACCAGCATACTGCAGCAAGTTCTTTGCTTTTATGAAAAGAATTTGTGTCAAACGTTCCACTTGTAGTTTGTCTCGAGATGTTTAGATTTCAGAAGGGCCTTGTTCCACAGTGTATATAGTACCTCGTATGACAGCTACAAGCTAAAATACTTCTGTATGTATAAATGCAAATTAAATCTGTGTAAAATATCACCTATGTCTGCATACTTATTTAAAGCATAAATCATAATGATGTACTAATTACCGAGTATATTTTCTGCACACTACATACACATGCACTTCTATATATACAGTACATTCACACAAACACCCACATACATGCAGACACTTCATTAGAGACTCTTAAATCATTAAATTGAATACAACAGAAGTGCCATCAATCAATGCACAATGAAAAGAAGTGATATCTGTTTGAACAACGGCAAATGCATTACTGGGACTGTTTACAGTAGCTTCAGTGGTACTGCTGTCTTTGCAGAGACCGTTTATGTTGCCAATTACAGACAAAGTGTCGAGGTCAGCGATTGTTTTTATTCGGCCTTTCATAATCAACAAATCAAAAACTAACAAATGACCACCTATGGTAAGTACATTCAAAAAATTAGTGACAACAACATGCCACTGATTACAACAAGATCATCCATCACATTCACATAGATTGTCCAAACTAACATCAAGTCAAGTTATGAAGGTCCCTCCTCTCCACAACACTGCATTAGAACAATCAGGATGAGAACAGGCCATTAAGCCCAACAAAGCTCGCCATTCCTATCCCTTTAATTCTTCTAAAATAACATCAAGTCTAGTTTTGAAAGTCACTAAAGTCCCACCAACACTACTTGGTCACTTATTCCAAGTGTCTGTGGTTCTCTGTGTAAAGACAAACTTCCTAATGTTTGTGCGAAATTTCCCCTTCACAAGTTTCCAACTGTGTCCCTGTGTGGTTCTTGATGAACTCGTTTTAAAGTCACCGTCTCGATGCAATGGACAAATTGCCTTCATCATATATATATATAAAATCCCTATGTGCGTCCAGGTGTCCGTGTGTGTGTGTCTTCTGGTGAAGTGCGCATGCGCGGGGCATGATGCGATGCGCGATATTACTGTCAGAGAAAGTTAGAGGCATTTTACGGAAATATAAACCAGTATTACTGCGAGAGGAAATTAAAGGTACACAATACAGTGACGCATATTACAGCCACATACAAGCCAGTATTACTGTCAGAGGAGATTAAAGGCATATTACCGACGCGCACGCCTGTATTACCGCCAGAGAAAATTAAAGGTATATTACGGACGTACAAGCCAGCGGACGTACAAGACAGTATCCTTCAGTAAGGGCACGCACAGGCATCCTTCAATAAGGGCGCGCACAAAAAGGCGAGCCTCAAAAGGGCGACCTCAATTGGGCACAGCGAATAAAGGCGTGCATAAATAAAGATCTGCACCTGTTGCTCTTCACATATTCCAGAGCCATTTGAACTAAATTATCTACGAACGCCTTTATTCGCCGCGCTCAATTGAGGTCGCCCTTTTGAAGCTCGCCTTTTTGTGCGCACCCTTATTGAATAGAGCCGTACAAGACAGTATTACTGTCACAGAAAATTAAAGACACACAATACACGGCGGCAGCCCACGAAGAACGGTCAGCTCAGCAAGTAAACAACAACAAAAGAAAGGCTGAAAGAAAGAAAAATACGACCAACAAAAAGAATGAGGTCAAAGTCCCTTGCCATTTAATATAGACTGTTCCTACTAATGTTTATGCACTACTGTTCTAGCGCCCGTTATTGTAATGGGCTAAATGACTAGTTTTAAATACTTCACTCAGGTCTCCTCTTAATCTCCCTTTACCTAAACTATAAAGGCTCAGTTCTTTCAATCTTTCCTCATAACTCATCCCCTGCAGTCGCTCTTCTCTGGACTTATTCTAGTGCTGCTATGTCCTTTTTGTAGCCTGGAGGCCAAAACTGCAAATAGTTTGGGTTCTTTATGTGAAGAAAAACTTTCTAACACATGGGTGAAATCTGCCCTTAACACATTTTCAGCTTTGTCCCCATGTTGTAGATTTTAAAGTAACAGCTGGGATCCACTCTATTAATTTCCATGTTTACATCACCTAATTCTGAAAATGATCCCCTCACCATTACCCTTTGCTTCCTGTGTTTCAGCCTATTTTGTACCAAAATATACACTGTGCCCTGAAGTCCCAATTCTTTTAGTTTCAATGAAAAACAGTGACAAAATGCTCTCGTTGTCACAGCTTATGGCAGTACATTGCACCTGCACAAGCTCTGCTGTGAAGTGACAGAAAAGGGCAAGTGGCGAATGTCCAGACAGTCGGATACAAAGCTTCTACTCAGTCACCCAGAATGCGGCATACACTGGCACCCTGGTGCCTGCCTTATAACTGATGCTACCAGGACAGGATTCAGTCCTGTGACCCACACCTGGACAGACTGTTTTGGAAATGTTACTATGTTAAAAAAAATGAGACAGGTCTCCTCTTTTCTTCAAGGTTATTGTCTCAATTTAGATATATGTTATTGCTTTTTATTATTACTGTAAGCATTTATGCTGGCATTCAGTCCTGCAGTTGCAGATCTTGGGCTACAACACCAAAGTGTAGCTAATTTTATCCAACCTTTGTTACATTTATAAAAAAAAAAAAAAAAGACCCTGAAGCTGACCCAGAGCTGAACTTCAAGCCATTTACCTTTGATTTTGTTAAAAGCTTCCCACTCGGTTATTTTACATTTGACTACATTACTACGTTTTATGACGTAACTACAGATCTTTCCTAGTTAAATGTGAACCTAGTGGGAATGAAGTAGAAACTGATATTTAATTATCATTACATACAAATCCAATCAGAAGCTAAATGCTATATGAACCCTTGAGAAGCATAGTCATTATTTTCTAACCTAGCCGATCAAAAAATGTTCATACAGCCTTGAGTTTTCTCATGATTATCAAAAATTAAATATTAACGGCAGACCAAAACATTAGTTGCAACAAAAATTGAAAGGACAATTTGTGCTTTCATATAGTTTGCAGAGGCAATGCAGATCCTCCATTTCTCTCAAACTTTCCCTAAACATTTAAAAAATGGAGAATAGGGAGAATGGAAAAGACAAACAGCAACTTGATGGCAAGGAATGCAGAACCCTACAGTAGCTTTCCAACTTGGCGTTTGTCTTTCAACCTGCTCCTCAGCTGCCACGAAGATCTTAAAATAGCACCTAATCGCAATTAGACCCTAGTACTGCTCTCACTGTCAGCAACTAATGAGCGATAATTTCCCTCCTTAAAAGGAATTTAAAGGATAATTTCAATCAGCAAACTCTGACATGAAACATGTCTGGAAAAATGTGTCGGAGGCAAATTACAAGTGCATGTGTTAAGTTCTTTCATAAACGTTTACCCAACACGGTGCTAAAACTAAAGAAAACTGAATGTCAGGAATTAGCAGAGAGAGCTTCATGCGTCTCCAAAAGTATGCCTCCCTTCCTAAGATGTTACTAACATCCACTTCACTATGAACTACTAAAATTTGATCAGGCAAACAACCTAAGCCACTTGGCCCCAGAGGCACGTCTTCTCGACTGAATTCAAAATGTTTTGCATCCTCTTCACTTTATGCACGCTTTGTGCTACAGATTTCTCGTTTTTTGCCCATCAATCTGTACTCAACAATATATATAACAAAATGAAAACATGTTTTGTGAAAGGTTTTCAAATTTATAAAAAATAAATTGAAATCTCCCATTCATAGAAATTGCCTTTAATTTGCCACTTACAATTACAGGTTTGAATCTTCTTCTTTGAATTCTCTACAGGCTTTATGCACCCCGCTTTGGGCAGTTTATCCCATTCTTCTTGGCAGATCTCCTCAAGCTTCTTTAGAAAGGAAGGGAAGCATCTATCAACTGCCATCTTCAGGCCTCTCCACACATGTTCTATGGGGTTTAAGTCTAGGCCTGGGCAGAGCAACTCAAGGACACACAGGGACTTGTCTTGAAGACACTCCGGTTTTGTCTTGACCATATGCTTTGGCGGCATTCACTCTGGAGCAGGATTTCTTCAAGAACCTTTCTGTATTTGGCTACAAACATCCTTCCCTCAATTCTGAGCAGTCTCCCTGTCCCTGCTGCCGATAAGAACACCCATACTTTGATGCTGCCACCTCATGCCTCACCATAGGGGATGGTGTTAGACAGGTGATGAGCAGTGCCTGGTCTTTGCCAGACATAGTGCTTGGAGTTCTGCCCAAGGAGTTCACATTTTGTCTGATCAGACCAGAGTCCCTTTAAATCCCATATGGCAAACTCCAAGCATGCTGTCATATATCTTTTACTCAAGAGTGGCCTCAGCCTTATTGATGAGAGTGCTGTTGAGATGGTCTTCCTTCTGACAGGTTCTCTAATCATAGCAGAGGACTTCTGGAGCTCTGTAAGACTGACTATTGGGTTCTTGGTCACCTCCCAGACTAAGGCCTTTTTTGCCTGACTACTCAGTTTGGCTGGAAGGTCAACTCTTGGTAATTCTAAACTTCCTCCATTTCACAGTCCTTGAGGCCACTATGCTCCTGGGAACACTCAAAGATTTACAAATGGCTGTATCCTCCTGCCATGGTTTATACCTGACCATAATTAGATCACAGAGGTCTGCAGAGAGCTCTTTGGACTCTCTTGGTTTGGCATTGTCTTGACATGCAGGGGGAACTCTAGGACCTTCTATGGCATTCAGTTTGCCATAGGTGGACTCCAATCATGTTCTAGACACATCTCAAGACAAAATTAAAGCAAACAGGAGGCACCTGAGAACAAATTGTAGTGCCAGAGTAAAGGGTCTGAATACCTTTATGAATAAGTGACTTGTTTTTGATTTTTAATACATTTGCAGGCCTTTCTGAAAACATCTTTTCACTTTGCCTTTATGCACTATTGAATGTACATTGATGGATACAAATGGGAAATTTAATCTTTTAAAATTACATCTACAACACAATAAAGTGTGCAGAAAGTGAAGGGGTCTCCACTGTATGTTACCAATTTGAACAAATGCAGGTTTGCCTGCAGATGAAATAAAAGGATTCAAGGGACATCAATTTTTGTAAACACCGTAGATGAAGAAACATAAATCAGCAGAGGGATTGTTCAAACTCTGTAAAGCTTTGCTGAGATTCCAAGAACTGTGAAGTGAAGAGTTCTGATCACTATACTATAAAAAAATTACTTGGGACACTGTACAAGTGCTTTCCTTCAACGAGGGGTCATTGCCTACTGAAGCAGAGAGAGGTATCCTGGTCTCTATAACTGTGAGAAATGAAAAGATTGTGAGAAACTAATCCATATGTCCTTTAGGATATTAGTTCACAAAGGAAACTCATACAATACAATTGATCTCTGGCTGCTTTGCGCTTCTGCACTTAAATAAGATGCTCTTTGAAGAGGTTATAAAGGACTTGAGGGGACGGGGGGGAACGGGACTGTCTCTTCTCATTACTGCCCAGTCACATTTTAAAAAGCAACTGGTCAAGGTATTCAAGGCCATTATTTCCTATTTTTTTAAAAGACAATTACAGTACATGTTATGGGCAATCACCTGTACTTCACATAGAATCAGGTATCAGAGGTGTTTGCAATCAGTCATTTATAAAGTGATTTCTCTGGTCCCGTGAAAATAACCCTTAAGTTTCAATTTTCATTAGTTTAAGTTTTTTTTTTTTTTTTAAGCTTTTCAAGTATTTGTTTTTCTGTTCTTTTACAACATTAACATTCAATGAAGGCCAGGAAAGCATTTTAAAATAGTATGCAAGAAGGGTTGCTTGATTCTTGGTGACTTAGTATATTATACAACCATTTATTGCTCAGTACATACCACTTACAGTGAAGCAAAGTGCACAGCAGGGCGGCTTCACACGGCAAAAATGGAGGCCATTACTATGAACAATGCATCACTAATTTTACTATTGTTCATTAAAGTCACTTTTGAGCGGGGGAGAAAGTCCCTTAACATGACGTAATGAACAGACGTTCAATGTAAAACACAAGCAGCCACTCCAAAAATGCAGCTTTGATACACAACGTGGGATGTGGGACACATGACAGACGACTCTGTCATTTCTATCCCAGCCATTGCTGAGCAAAGAACATATTTCAGGGAGCAAGACTCTTGCAAATTGAGACACTCTTGTCAATTGAGCAAAGTTGTATATGCAAGAACAGTATACTAGGGCGACAAAAGAGACCATTTGTGATACTTTCCATTTAAAATGTATATTCAAATATTAACTAACAACCATTTGAATAAAAATGATAAATATAATTCTGAAAAACAACTACAAAAAAATAATTAAATTTGTTTTGGATGAGTTAGAAGATTAAATAACAGATTCGGGTTCCAGATGGAGATACAGTATTGATACCTGGTTAGTATTATGGTGTAAAGTAGTGGTTTTCAACCAGGGGGCTACGGCCCACTAGAAGCCCCAGTAAACATCCAGACTAAGCTGCAAGATGACTGAAAATAATTGGCAACTATAAGCAAAATACAGGGGGTCCCCGAGGACCCCCTATACTTAAATCATTAAAAATCAAGCTACAGCTTGTTTGTGGGGGTCACAATTAAGCTCCCTGCCAGGCCATTTCTTTTTAAAGCGTTTGCTTCATCAAAGTTCTAAGCATTTTACATAGAGCCTGAAATGACTGTCAGTTTTCTCAAAGACCACCCTTTAAAACTGTGATTCATATGTAGTGTTTGTGTGCGTGTTTAGCTGGTCTATATGTGCACCACCAGTGTCTGGACAGAGACTGAATGGACACGTGTGATTTTGTTAATAAATGCACAAATTGTCAAGATTGCTGCAAAAGTCCAAGAAGGTAAAAATACGAGGAGGGCCCTCACACATTGGAATTATAGTACACAGGGGGACCTTCAAGAAATACAAGGTTGAGAACCACAGGCGTAAAGACCTGCCAGCCAGGATGTGAATGCAGCAAAGTGTAAAGTGACTAACTGAGGATCTCGCCTACCTTTCTGCTGCTGAACACGGGTGTGCAGACAGATTCCATTTTAAGGTGTATACAGTACAGTTATGTCCTGTCCCCCTATTTTCTGTAACCAGACCAAGCAGCATCAGGAATAAGGAAATAACCATCCCCAGTCTGGGTGACAAGTCTTGTGTCATTACTCTAAAATTATGCCAGAACTACCATACAATCAACCTCATTAGTCATCTGAACACATTTACATTCAAGATCCTCCTCAACAGACTAAAGCCTCGAGAGCATGTCGGCTTCCAAACCAGAAGAAGCACCACGAAACATGCTTTTCAATCTATGGATGCTCTGTTAAAAACACCAGCGGCACCAAAGGAATCAGTACAAGTCAAGTCAAGAAGAGCTTTATTGTCAGGTCTTGATAAACTTCAAGAAGGCTTTTGACACAGTATGGTGTGCAGCTTTAGGGGCAACTATGAGGAAATACAACTCCAGCAATAATAATCTTAGTAAAGTCACTGAACAACTTTATAAATCAGAGCTACTAGCACAGTCCTCTATGACAGAGCTTCCCAAACTCGGTCCTGGGGACCCCATGTGGCTCCAGGTTTTTGTTCCAACCAGCTTCTGTTTTTAACTGGACTCCTTGGCTAATTAAGTGAACTGTTATTTCTTAAGTTCTGTGTTTTGGGAACAATATAGACTAAAACTAAGTTTGGTTAAAAAAATAAAAATAAAAAATGAAAATGTACCAAGCAGTTATATGGGAATAATGTATTTTTTCTTTTTAACAATATTTTCATCTTGATTTTCATTCTACTTTTCCAGGTGTTCATAATTAAGCCATTATTTACTAATTAGTGGGTCTGATGCTAAAGTAGTTGCAGCCTTTGACTATTCAGTGTTGTTTGCCAGCATGTCTGCTCTGCTCGTTTTTAATTGTCGTTAATAAGATACAACGAAGGGGAAAAACTGCACAGAGAAAGGGCAAAATATAATGAAATCAACAAAAGAGAGTGAAGCATTTAAATCTATAGCAAAAGCAGAAATGTTTCTTAATGTCTTATAAATGTAAAAATCATTGTGCTGTGCTTTTCTGAATGTAGAATAAGAGAAAAAAAAAAACCAGCTAATTAAATGAGATCAGTGCTATCAGTCGTTGTCACTGATTATGAGTGGAGACAGTTTGGGAAGCAATGTTCTATAATGTTTGTTTGGAAGACAACTGTTGAGAGTCAGACAGGGCTACATACTCTCGCCCACCCTCTTCAACATCTTCCTAGAAAGAATCACGACTGATATACTGAAGGACGATCTTGAACCAGTCAGCAGTGCTGGCAAGACCATCAACAACCTTCAAATCGCTCACAACATTGACGGTTTGACCAGCAAGGAGGTAGAACCTGACAAACCTGAGGAGCACCTAGAGAGAACATTCACAGCTAATGGTATGGACATCAACACTGAAAAGACCAATCTAATGACAAACAACATAAACTGCACCGGAAAAACCTATAAGTGTGAGAGGTCAAACACTTGAGACAATGAAATGTTTCAAATATCTTGGTTCACTTGTGACAAATGAAGGATCTAAAACAGAAGTTCCTTCCAGAATTGTAAAAGCAACAGCAGTTTATGCACAGCTCAAGGCCATATGAAATGACAAGACTGTCACTCTCAGTTCTAAAGCAAAACTGATGCAAACACCTCTAATATCCATCTTTCTCTATGCTTGTGAAAGATGAACCCTGACTGCTGGTCCTCAAAGAAGAATACCAGCCTTTGAGATGAGACGTTATTATAAGATCCTACACATCTACTACAAGGACCATATTACCAATGAGCAAATGCACAGGATTCAAGAAGCCAGTGTACCATTTTTAGACCCGCTGACTACTGTAAAGAAGAGGAAGCTCAAGTGGTGTGGGCACATCGCTAGATCATACAGCCTCACAAAAACCATCTTATAAGGCAGAAGGAAGGAAGAGCAGCAGGCGGAAAAATAAAGACAAAAGCCAAGAGTGGTCTGGATTGTCATTCAGCAGGTCTCAAAGAGCAGCACAGGACAGACAGGAATGGCGGAAGATTGTCAGGACATCCCTAATGCCCCAATGACCTAACGGTTAAGGGAGTGATGACGAGAAGTCTGGGAACAGGAAACACACTAGGACTGTCAGATCAGAAATCACTATTCAAAAATAAATCAAATGTATATGAAAAAATTCTTATTTGAATGCAAATGCTGACATTTGATTGTAAAAGAATGGTCCATTCTTTTAATTTCACTTTAACTATGTCTTTGCATTACTCCAGATATAAAAACAAAATACACTGCAGCATGGTGTAATTTTTGCTACTGGGTATCATCATCTATAAAACAGATTTTTCTATCGTACTGCTCTCCTTTCTGATTAGCAAGTACTAAAAACAGATTTTAGACAGTTTTCCATGGGCGTGAAAGTTTAGATTTGCTACTGATCTTATACTGTTTCACTCGAACCTGTGATCCCCAATTTGTTGTTGTATTCATTGTAGCAAACAAAAGCTGGATTCCATTCTCTTGGAAAATAACTGCCATAATTATGATTTTCCTTTCACTATTATAACAGCTTTAAAATTGCATTCTTAATATCAGGAAAGCACACATGACAGGCCCGTGAAGTGTCCCGGTGTCACTTTTCTCTTTGATCATGTCACTTTCCATGCACAGAAGGTCCCGTTTTTGCAAGTGAAAGCTGCATCAGTGACCGACTCATAAGCGCGCTTTGCAGACGCACCGCAAACAAAAAATAATAATGAAGCATATGAAGGCACATGAAGTACAAATGTACGTGTAGCAGCACTTAGAACTTTTGACCTATGTGTGAATATATTTGAATATTTAATTATCTTTGAACCCTAATTTGTATATAATTTGAAAGCCCTAGAGCACGCACACACTCGGTCACACATACAGACACACCAAGTCTCTCCACTGGGATATTTTTTACCGTATTTGAAATCATACAGAACACTCAAAAACACCCAAAGTCTGCCAGCTTTGAGGAGTGCAAATCATTCATTTACTGTATGCTGCACCACATTAATAGCTGCTAATCTCTCATTTGAATAGTCTTTACAGTTAGATTTACAGGGCACCCCAGGAGGCTAAGCATTTAGAACTATTGTGTTTTCTTGTTCCAAGTTTGTTTTTGTTTTTTTTGGTACGTCTTGAGTGAACGGTAATCACATTTGCAGGCTGATAACTCACATTTTTCAATGCTTTTCTGAAGGAGAAGCCATATTGTGGGTCTCCACACTAGACAAAAAAAAAAAAAAAAGGTAAAGGGGGGCTGGCACCTTAGTTTGAAATCATAACCAGGAGCTGCTGCTCTCACTTTGATGGCAGTTTATTTGAGCCACTTTGTATCCGAGTGTTAATTTTGTTTGTCTCATTTGCATAATGCATGTTAAAAGCATCAAGTGAACAGATGCAGCCGTGGTGGTGATTTCCCCTGGGAGTGTGCTGCAGGGCACACATGACTTTGTGCCAAGGTATTTTACTGCACAAATAATTTGAAAGGGATGCAAAACACTCCCCTCAGTGTTTTTGTCTATTTAACAACTGACAATATTTTACAATTACACTATTTAAGGAAACTCTTTATAACCCTTCTTAACTTCATCCGCCTATCCTTGGGAAATCCCCATAGTAAAAACTTGCTTGAAAAAAGTGGGATTGAAAATATTAAAAAGCGCTGATCAGGCTATGTGGATTGAAGAAAGTCTTACTTCTGTATTCATAATGAGCTGATTATTCTGTTTCTCACCAAAAATTAATAGGGATTCATTAAAAAAGAATGAAGGACATTTGAAGATGAAAAATAAGGACTCTTGACTATAAAACAGTGTGTGCTGTGCCAGCAGTGGACATAAAACATTTAAATCCTATGACATTTCCATTCAAGTTCCAAAATTCACAAATGCAAAAAAGCCTATTAGCTGGAAAAGGTGCACTGAAAGTCTCTTTATAGACCTGATGGACCTCTTACTGCTGTTACCTTCTCTGCAGTTGAGATGATGTGGATCGACTGAATGTTAATCTCTGTCAACTCACTTTTAGGGGAGTAAGAATAGAACTGTGAAGTACAATTTAGGAAGACCTGCCAGTGTATCTGTAAGCTACTACTTCCTGAGCTTAGAGCAGAACTGGCCCAATGTTCCTTCAGCATAGCTGCCAGCCATCTGCAGTCAATGTCCACCAGATAATCCGGAGGAGCAGCACATTTTCTCACCATAATGGTGAATAAACATCCTCCCCACTTTAAGAACAGAACAACTGAACTCATCTTTAGTTTTCAGTCAGTCAGTCATTCATTTTCTAACCCGCTTTGTACTGAACAGGGTGGCGGTGGTCGACTGGTACCTATCCCAGCTAGCATTGGGCGCATGATAGGAACAAGCCCTGGACAGGACGCCAGTCCATCGCAGGGCAAACACACACGCCACATCACTCACTAGGGTCAATTTAGGAAACACTAATTCACCTAACCTACGTGTGTTTGGACTGTGGGAAGAAACCCACAGGGAGGGGAGAACATTCAAACTCTGCGCAGGAAGGACCCAGGATGTGAACCCTGTTCTTCTTACTATGAGGCAACAGCACTACCACTGCGCCAGTCTGCTGCCCCTCATTAGTTTTCAACATGTCCTCATAACATGTTTTTATTTATTTTTTTATTTTTTTTAAAGTCTTTTATTGAACCTCTGCAGCCAGTCACTTCTGGGTTGAATTTAATTTAACCAGTTACGGTGGCCAGAGAAGCAAATTAGTACATTTAAATTCTTACATTTTATACATTACTTAACTATTTT
This sequence comes from Erpetoichthys calabaricus, assembly GCF_900747795.2. Taxonomy (NCBI): domain Eukaryota; kingdom Metazoa; phylum Chordata; class Cladistia; order Polypteriformes; family Polypteridae; genus Erpetoichthys; species Erpetoichthys calabaricus. The sequence continues at coordinate 139,426,293 of NC_041404.2, read as the reverse complement.
CTTACACTGCTATCACTTGAATGTTTTCTGTGGAATTTGCCTTAATATTTTGGGAGTATTATGCTGTTTTACAAAAAAAAAACAAAAGTATGTTTAAAGGAACACTCAACCCAAAAATTATTTTTTTTATATGTTACTTACTCTACACAGTTTGTCGCAATAGATGAGAAAACATTTTAATGTCACATCTTGCAGAATGGAGATAACAAATCTTCTGATAGAATGGGCATCAACAGAAACCAGTGATGGATAACAGCACACAGTATAAAAAAACGTAAATTAAAAAAAAAATCTCACGTTACTAATGTCACATAATCCACGTCACGTCAACCAGGTATGTATGCTCACCATGTCCAAAACACTACAATATGGTTTAATAAATCACCTCCGGAAAATGGTCTCATGAACAAAATTTGATTTGTTGATCCAATTCCCATTGTTACACTTATATTTATAGTGGTGAGCCTAAACTGGAGTACTCCAGTATTATATAGTCGTGGTCTGTGAAACTGCACAGGTGAATTGACCTTCTTCTTGCTGAAGTATCTCAGATATGCTCCAGTCCGAGGCTGATTCTCTTCCTGATAATGTTTCTGCTCCCTTTTCTTTAATCAATAGTTTTCCATATCCCTCAGTGTATGCTTCATATTGATATCACATAAAGTGCAGTGTTAGCCAATGAATAAGCCGTGAGTGAGCAGTACTCCTGGCCAATGAATGATGCAGGGAGGCAGGCCTTCAATTCAAATGCTCAGGCACCAATGGGCATGTTCCATTATCATTCACAACACCATATTCCATAGCTGGTTTATTTAAGAATATTTTAATAAAAATACATGGGTTTGGGACATTGTGAGCATACGCCCAGATGACTTTTTACATGGCTTATGAGACAAAAGAAACGTGTGATTCGGGAGCTGCATCTCGGCCAGACCATATACCATTGGGAGTTTTCCCCTTAGACTAACATGGAGCTGGCTGAATCATCTCAGAAACCCACCATCCTGGTTCACTACTGAATCCAACATGGTCTCCTCTAGACCCCTTTCTACTCTTCCCTTCAATTCCTTAAAATTAAAGCTAGCCCCCCCAAAGCCCACTGTTTTAACTCCCTTAGCCCTATCTGCTCTCCAGGTTTACCAGAAACTTGAGAAACATCTTAGTACATGTCCTCTTTGGCAAAAGCTGCCTCCATCTTCCAGAATCCTGCCCTTTGCATTGGCGGCAAGTCTTTCTCTTTTCAGCCACTGTGATATACCGATACTTACGATGACCCCAGACACAGAACACTTCAGTAACTGAGGTTCAGGTTTTCTGATCCTCCTCCTTTTTCTGTCTTCTATTCAGGCAAGTCTTTAAATCAAAGTATCTTTTCCTACTGGTAATCTCCAAAATTTAAGCCAGTCTCATCCCTTTATGGAAGTCTACAAAGGTACCTGCTAGACATCAAAATTTATTTTATAAGTTCTTTCTTTTCCCCCTCCATTTCTTGAAAAGTTATATTTAACATTATCTCTGCATCAGCTAAAAAACAAATTATACTCCGTTTAAATGTGTACATCACCTGTATTTCACCCTTAAAAATCTTTATTCTATGCATTTGGTTTTTTGATCCCTTCAGTCACTTCTGCCATTTAAATGTCCCTGCCACCTTTCTCCATGTTTTGGAATTGTCCATCAGTTGTTGCTTTGTGCACTGATGGCTCTAACTGCCTATCCTTTACTCCTCCTTGTAATATGCCCCTCTCAACTCTAACCTTGACATAATCCAGCAAAGGGTCTTCTCTGTGATTTCTGTATAATTAAAGTTAAACTCGTCACTGGAAATCTCCCAGACTCTCTCTCGGTGTGCACTCCTGGAAATCCTCTTTCTTTAACCCAGTCTTACTTGAACTTTCACAGGTCCAGATAACAGATCATTAGGCTCTAACACAGAGAAATGGCAAGCTGCGGAGTATTTGGTGGGGAGCGGATTGGCCAGTGGTCCACGTCGTGCTACTAGTCTTAATCCCTAATGCTTCCCTTTTCTGATTCTTCTCTGATTTTTTAGCTTTCTGGGTCTGCTAGGCCTCTCCCACCGCTCTCCACTGGCATCAATAGTCTTCAGGCAGGCAGTGTGGCATACCGGACAAGGCTCTAGACTTCAAACCCAGTGGTTGTGGGTTCAAATCCCACTACTTAGTCTGTGACAATGAGAAAGCCACTTCACCTGTCTGTGCTCCAAACAAAAAAAATGGAACAAATTATATCTCAAATGTAATAAATCACCTTGAATGAAGTAAACATAAAATGATTCAATCTGTTAGAGGCTCCTTTCACAGGGAACTTTTGGGAGCGTATGGTGGAGGTGGTGTTATTTTTTTATTAAATTTTAATTTTTTTTCTTATTAGAGGCAAATAAAAATATGATCACAAAAATTGTGACAAACAAGCTTGAGTATAGAACAGTAATTATGGAGAGGAATAGAGCAGTGAGCAAAAGCTGGGCTGTAGCAAAAACGGGCTGGGGTTAAACATGTATATGAGAAACAATGCAACTTATATCAAGTTTTAACAAATTTTACTGCACTTATTAAAATGTCAAAATGACATACAATTACAACACAATTAAAAAAATAAAAAAAAAAAAGTTTTCCAATTGCAAAGGTAGAAGAAAGTCACCCAGAGCCACAAACTGTAATACTGCACACAGAATTGCTCCTCAAGGGTTTCCGCATCATTCATGCCAGCCAAGATCTCAGTTAACTTAATTTTGCCAAATTACTTCATTAATTGAATAAACTCAACACCTTCACAATCCCCAAAGCCTTTTAACAAGTGTATGTTGGAGCAAGGACTGTTTTCAAATAAAAGGCAGCAAAGGAGGCTGGGTTGTCCTAAAATGTGCCCAGCGATTGAACTGATTAGGTCACACAAGCTGCCAAGACAACATAAGAGGGACTAAAAATTGCAAAACCCCTGCAGCCATCAAGGAGTTGAGCTCAACAGCCCTGGTTGTTTTCTGAGGTATAATTCACTGGAAATCATCAGCATAATTAAAAATTTAAACAATAAACAAGGCCCCAAAGCCTCTAGCAGTGAACATAATTCCCTCTGTTCGAGATAGCATTTCTGATCCATCTGTTTGCATTTAACTGTTCCAAAAGCTTTTGAAATCACTTACGATAGGAAGTTGTTTTTAGACATCTTTAACATATCCCATATATCAGCACCTCAAAGGTACTAAAATAGACACACAGCGCCTTCAGGCCCCTTCATTTTTGTCATATTTTGCTAAATTGCAGATACAGTATGTGCTAAAATCATCTGAATGTGTTTTTCCTCTCATCAAGAAACACTTGATACCCCAAAATGACAAAGTGAAAAACAGGATTTTAGAAATTTTTGCAAACTGAAATATCACCGTGACACAAGTATTCAGACCCTTTTCCCAGTATTTAGATGTGACAGTCACTCCAGCATGGAAACTTCTTGGATTTGACACCACAAGCTTCACACACTTGGGAGTTGGTGATATTCTGCCCTTATTCTGTGTGGATCCTCTCGAGCTCTGTAAGGTTAGATCCGTGGACAGCTATTTTTCAAGTCTCTCCAGAGATGTTCAAGTCTGGGACACTCAAGGACATTCCCAGATTAGTTCCTAAGCCACACCTGTGTTGTATTTGCTTTGTCCTTCGAGTCACTGTCCTGTTTGAAAGTGAACCTATGGCCCAGTGTAAGGTCCAGAGCACTATGGAGAAGGTTTTCATTACGTTATCTCTATATTTTGTTCTGTTCAGCTTTCCCATAACCCTGTTTAGTCTCCCAATCCCTGTCTCTGGAAAAACAATCCCACAGTATGATGCTGCCACCACCATGCTTCACCATTAGAATGATAAAAACCTGGGCTGGCAAGCCCAGCACATCCAATTCTATTGGCCCTGACTCTGATTTTTGAATGGGTTGCCAGGTCTTAGCAGTCTGCAACGAAGTTCTATGGGATTTCAGTAGGCTGTTGCATTAACCCTTTGAGTAAGACCCTGTCAGGATCAGTCCTGCTTTTTTTCCCTGCTAATGTAGAACCTGTCATATATCCTGATCCTATTCTTAACCATTGAAATCATTTTTCAGACTCATTTCAGTTTATTCCTTTGAGCCAAAGCCTGTCAAATTTCAGTATCCCACAGTTTTTTCACACTCCTCCTATCTGATTCTGTCAAATCTCAGTAAGAGTTTTATGATATTATAGCCTGACCCTGGAGATCACTGCTAGCATTCTACTGTTATCGTATTGTGCCAGTTGACCTCAGTATCCTGCCATTTGTCTTAAATTGAGTTTGACTCACTTACATTTTAAGAGCTAGCAACAACTTCCAGGGAATATGATAAGGTTTTATAAAATGTTCAGAAGATAAGGTTTATTTTGAAGGCCTGTCCTGCTGAATAGAAGATAAAGAGTTAGTTGGTCTCTCGCTTCTCTAGACTAGAAAATGATCCCAAAATCCACTTCACCCTAAAACAGGGGAAAATATCAACCAACTACCAGCCAATAGCCACTTGTCACACAGGCCCAAAACAAGGGCATCAAATTCTGTTTTACATTTACATACTTCGCGCAGCAAGGATGCTATACATCACATCTGTTTTACATTTACATACTTAGCTGATGTCTTTACATAAGGCGACTTACAACATTTGAGATACAAATGGTTAAATTTCTTTTGTTTTCCCAATTTAAGCACTGGCAAGTGAAGTGATTTGCTCTTAGTCATAGGTCAGTAGCTGGACTTAAACCCACAACCTCAGAGTTGGCAGTCCAGAACCTTAACCACTATACCTTCCTGGCTGTGGCACCTGTATGAAGCTAGGAATCACTTAATCCTTATTTTATATAGTGATGACTGATTTGAATGATTAAACAAAACAGCATCGACTACACCAGTACAATAAAATCAGCAATAGCACACACACAATCAAACAAACTTGTAGCACTGATCGACTCAGTGAGGAGCTAAGAAGACCATCTGACTTATTTTAATAATTTAAACAGAAAAGGACTTTGAAGTGGGTAGCACTGCTGCCTCGCAGTTTGGAGACCTGTCTGTGTGGGTTTCCTCCGGGTGCTACGGTTTCCTCCCACAGTCCAAAGTCATGCAGGTTAGGTGCATTGGCGATCCTAAATTGTCCTTAGTGTGTGCTTGGTGTGTGGGTGTGTGTGCGTCCTGCGGTGGGCTGGCACCCTGCCCTGTGCTGGCTGGGATTGGCTCCAGCAGACCCCCGTGACCCTGTAGTTCGGATATAGCAGGTTGGATGATGGATGGATGGAGGACTTTGAAGTGAAATGGAAGCATACGGTCTATTGACCTTCAAACAGGCTTTTTTCCTTGGCTTATTTGCAATTTCATAGTTGTTTTTGTATGATTGTTTTTTCATGCCTGTATTCAATTTCTTTTAGGTTTGCTTATTACTTGTTAAAGGTGTAAAACATCTTTAACTGTTCCTCCATTCTTTGTGGTTTGTGGGTACAGCACCAGGAGGCGGGATCACCACCAACATCGCTGCTGCTGGCTCCTCCCTCTGCCTTTATATTGAGGTCCGAGAGACGCTTCAAGCAGAGGATCATGGAGAGCTGTCTGGACTTTATTGAAAGTATTCTTTTTATTTGATTTTCAGCTTCCTTGACATTTTTTTCTGTTGTTTTTGGGATTGCACAATGGGGCTTGTTCACCTTACAAATCCTATTGTACTTGTCAGGTTGGCTACTTCTTGTGCGTTTTCAATTTCATTTAGGCAAATACTTGAATCATAAAGACTGCTTGTTGAACCTGCCCCATCAAGTCGGGAGATTTCATGGTTCCTCTCTCTCGTAGGGCATTTTTAACTTTTAAAACTAGCCCCCCATTTTTGGGTCTATATAGGCTGATTTGAAGGAAAATGTTATAACTGAGAAGGAGGTGTCGGATTGAGCTGTGTTGATAGGACTGATCTGGCACATCGACCCCACATGTAAGTGGGAAAAGATGAAGAAGAAGTAGGCCAAAGCCCACCATCTGTGGTAGGAGGCCGACTGCCTGGGTTAAAGCCATATCTGGGCAGGCTAGAGAAGATATTGGTATGATTTTGGGAATCCTAAGAGACCTCACACCTCTTTCACCATCTCCATGATTCCAGTCATAACACAGCCAAGTTGAGGCTCATATTAAAAAATGACACACAAAGAGTAACAGCAACTAGAAACTGTAACAGTCATTTGTATTCGTCACTCAGTAAAGAAATGCAAACATATAGTCTGCAAATATATTGCATGTACTGTACATATACACACAGTATGTCTATGTATATATTTTTAGAGTACACAATACATAGTTCTTTATATATGTTCCAAATCATTCACGTGTCAAATTTATTATAGCAAATCTCTAACAAAATTCATGCTGTACAAGTAATCAAATATCACCAGCATTGACCATTGCAGGCAAACATCTCCAAACTCCTTTATTCACTGATTTGTCTAAACACATTTTGAGATTACAAGGTTTCTTAGAGATGATTCAGCTGATTTGGCTAGGCAGGTGTCACAATGTTCTCTCAGCATCCCACATGAATGCTAACCTTAAAGTCATGTGATTAACGGAAGAAGAGTCAGCCCTCAGGTGTTCAAGTAGTGGCTAAAGATGCTTCTTTTTCACATCTGTTTATAACATTTGTGTTGCATTCGTCATCTCACTTTTTAGATATAGCACTCTGATCTTTGGCTAGCCATAAAAATATATCCAGCATGACTGTTATGGAAAATGAACATACAGTGTTTAGTAGACACCAGTGCTGCACGTGTAAAGAGTCATCTGTGATTACAGGTGGAGATGAGCTGAAGGGGAACTAAGGACAAATGTGGGATCCATATAGGAACAGCATGAAGCTATGACATGTTAAAGAAAGCCACAGAATTCTTGGTGTAGTGTTTGTTTATTTCCATTCTGTGTTAACCTGTGTGCTTAAGACGTGTCAAAGCCGTTGTGAACTATGTAGCTGTATAAAAGCAGGTTTATTCACTAGTATAGATGTTTCTTCCTGCTATGTGTGTTAGCGGTCAGATCTGTGTGTGGTACACACTCCTACTTCCATGATGTAGACTTCTCTATAAATCTCCGATTGTTTCATTAGTCTCAAAGATTGTCCTCAGGTTGGAGTAAGAAGTGATGCGAGATCCACCCAAACTGTACAAAAATTGTTTTCAGGTTAGTAAACCTGGTATTCTTGTCAGATTGGACTAATAAATCTCGCAACCATTGCACAGTGAGCTAAGGCTTCCTCAAGAAAACAGAAAAATGCAAAATGCATTAAGCTAACGTAGGGTTTCCAAACCATGACAAAAACTGACCTCTTGTTCCCCCCCCCCCCCAGAGTAAAGACATGTTTTAACATCCTTAAAGCTTGTTTTGAGCATTTTTGGAAAGTGTGTGTTTGTGTGTCTTTTTGTCTGTGTGGTAATAACTTGAAAACGAATGGATTGATTCTTGTGATATCATGGTAGGCAACTTCCATTTGTTAGAGTTGATTATGCTTTGGGTGAATTTCATCGATTCACCTTCAAGCTTTTCAATTTCAAAGTTTTTAAAGTCGATAACAAACAACATTCCCAAACCACTGCTTAGAAGTTCACCAAATTTCCGGCTGCTAAAAGACTGGACTGGCCAAATGTTCCATTCCAGCTTTAGAAAAGAAAAAAAAAAAAAACTAGAGGTGTGGGAATTCTTATACATAGAACAGTCTCATTTGCAGTATCAGATGTTGTATCTGATCCTGAAGGGAGATACATGATTGTCATGGGTAATTTATTTCATTGTAAAGTGATTTTGATAAATGTTTATGCACCAATGTGGATGATAGAGAATTCATCCAAAATGTACTTGCATCCATTCCCAAAGTGAACACTCATCAAATTATAATGGCTGGGGATTTTAATGGTGTTTTAAATCCAGACCTAGATAGGTCTCCTGTCACAGGGGCGATGACATCTAACACTGCAAAGACAATTACACAGTTTGTAACTGACCACAACTTATCAGACCCCTGGAGATTTCTAAACCCAAATTCAAGAACATATTCCTTCTACTCACCAGTGCATCATTGCTACTCAAGAATTGATTATTTTTTTGTAGATAGCCATTTCTTGCCTACGATTAAATCCTGCAAGTACGACGCTATTGTTATTTCCAACCATGCCCCTCTGATCTTGGAGATAAAATCATTATGCCCCACATACTCATCTCGCAGATGGCGTCTTAACCCACTTTTATTAGCAGACGAGAACTTTACAGAACTACCCGAACTACAAAGAGGACTATTTCATTTATGTTAGGTAGAATGCCCAGAGGGGACTGGGCAGTCTCGTGGCCTGGAACCCCTACAGATTTTATTTTTTTCTCCAGCCTTCTGGAGTTTTTTTTTGTTTTTTCTGTCCACCCTGGCCATCGGACCTTACTCCTTTCTATGTTAACTAATGTTGTCTTATTTTAATTTCTTATTTTGTCTTTTATTTTTCTTCTCTTCATTATGTAAAGCACTTTGAGCTACTTTTTGTATGAAAATGTGCTATATAAATAAATGTTGTTGTTGTTGTATATCAAAACAAATCAGTTTTTTTCTAGAGACAAATACATCCTCAGAGGTCTCTGCAGGAATACTCTGGGAAACCCTGAAGGCCTTCTTAAGAGGACAGATTATCTCATATCTTTCCCACAGAAATAAATTGGAAACCAAGCAGGTATCAAAGCTAACCAACAAAATTACTATAATAGATCAAGAACATGCCAGGTGTCCAAGTGAGGCTCTTCACAGGAAAAGGCAGGCTCTGAATTCAGAACTCAACCTCTTGACAACTAGAGGTTGTCAAGACATCATTACTATGAACATGGAGAGAAAGCTAAAATGCTTTTAGCTCAACAAATCCATAAGCAAGAAGTTCACAATGCAATCCCAGCAATTACCAACACAAACGGAGACATAATCATTGACCATAAAAATATAATGCACACATTTAGAGACTGCTATAAATCCTTATATTCTACTGAGCTTAAAGAAGACAAGACACAATCTAATGCATTTCTGGATGCATTACAGATACCACACATAGATACTCTTAGTGCAGAGGAATTGGATAAACTGTTGGCACTATCAGAATTATTGGATGCTATAAAGTCACTTCAGAGTGGGAAAGCAGCAGGCCCCGATGGCTACCCTGCCGAATTTTCTAAGAAATTCTCCACTCAGCTAGCCTAGCTCCCCATCCTATTAGCAACATTCACAGAAGCTAGGGACAATAAAATTCTACCTCAAACTTTTCGTCAAGCATTAATCACTGTCTTTCCTAAAAAAAATTAGGATGTATTACAATGTGCATCATACAGACCAATTCCACTTCTGAATAATGATGTTAAGATACTCTCCAAAGTCCTAGCTAGAAGGATGGAGAAAGTGCTGCCTTCAGTAATATCACAAAATGAAACTGGATTCGTTAAAGGGCGACATTTAAGAGTCAAATCTCCGATGCCTGTTTAATATAATATACTCACCTGCAAAGTCAAACATCCCAGAGATGATATTATCCTTGGCTACAGAAAAAGCATTTGATATGACTGAATGGAACTACCTTTTCACTACATTGGAGAAATTTGGGTTTGGCCCAAACATTTGTGCATGGATCAAACTACTGTATACCAATCCAGAAGCTTCAGTTTGTATTAAAACACTAATTCAGACTACTTTAAACTAGAACATGGTACCAGACAGGGATGCCCCTTGTCACCACTACTTTTTGCAATCACCATTGAGGCACTGGCAGTTCACTGTCAAAATGCTTAAGAGATAAAGGGGATTATCAGAGAAAGATTTGAACAGAAAATTTCTCTATACGCAGATGATATGGTACTGTATATATCAGACCCACAAAATACTGTGCCTGCAGTCGTAACAGCACTAACAGAATTTCAAAAGATTTCTGGTCTCGGAATTAATTTCACTAAAAGTATGCTCTTTCCAGTGAATTCTCAAACACACAATATTGGATTGGACACCTTCCCTTTTATCATCGCAGATCCGTTCAAATATCTAGGGGTAAACATCACAAGTAAACAAAACTCTTTATCAACAAAATTTCACTGTCTGTATGGAAAAAATCAAGCAAGACATGCATAGATGGTCAACCCTTCATCTCACTTTAGCTGGAAGAATTAACATTGTTAAGATGAATATCCTCCCTAAGCTTCTCTTTTTATTTCAAAATATTCCAATATACATCAATAAATCGTTCTTTAAGAAATTAGATTCAACCATAACCACATTTATTTGGAATTCAAAACATCCACATATCCAAAGAGCGACCCTACAAAGGCCAAAGGCAGAAGGTGGCATGGCTCTACCTAATTTTCAATTTTACTACTGGGCAGCAAACATACAACATATAAAAACCTGGACATTGACATAAATAGATGAACATATGCAAACTTGGTCTGCAATAGAAACAAAATCCTGCAGTTCCTCTTTATATTCCTTGCTTTGTGCCCCAATAAATGCAAATTATCACCAATATACTAATAACCCAATTGTGCTTCACTCACTCAGAATATGGAACCAATGTAGGAAGCATTTTAAGATAGAGAATCTTTTATCGGTGGCACCTCTGCACGAGAACCACCTTTTTCAACCCTTGCAAACATATGCAGTTTTTAATGTCTGGAAAACATTTGGGATTAAATCACTTAGAGATCTGTACATAGACAATGTATTTGCATCCTACGAACAATTACATTCTAAATTTAACTTTCCAGCAACACATTTCTTTCATTATCTTCAAATTAGAAACTTTGTTAAACAGAACCTGCCCAATTTTCCTCACCTCCCACCTCCCTCTATGCTGGAAAATATATTGCTCAGTTTCAAGGACTTAGACAGCATCTCTGCAATATATAAAACCATTTTACAGTCCGTCCCTTTCAAAGATCCAAGAGGACAATGGGAAAAGGATCTCTCCCTCAACATATCAGAAAAGAAGTGGAAAGTAGCAATGCAGAGAATTCACTCGAGCTCCATATACGCAAAGCATACAATAATTCAATTCAAAATTATATATATCCAGCACATCTGTCTCGCTTGAAACTGTCCAAAATGTTTCCAGGGCAAAATCCAACCTGCGAACGCTACAATCAAGTTCCAGCCTCACTGGGTCACATGTTTTGGGCCTGCACCAAATTAACATCATTTTGAACATTTTTAAGTGCCTTTCAGACAGCCTTGGTGTCACAATCCCTCCTAACCCATTAACAGCTGTGTTTGGTGGACTCCCAGACGGGCTTAAAGTGGAGAAGGACAAACAAACTGTGATTGCCTTCACTGCACTATTGGCACGTAGACTTATCTCGCTCAACTGGAAGAATCCTAACTCTCCCTGTTTAAGTCAGAGGGTAACTGATGTTTTATATTATTTGAATTTGGAAAAAATAGGGGAGGATCTGTGCAGAAATTTTTCAAAACCTGGCAGGATCTAACCAATACCATTTTAGAATAAGCTTTTAAAGCACTGAGGAGCCAGATTCTCTCCCTATTCTCCTTTTTTTTTCTTTTCCATTTATCTATACTCACTTATTAATTTATCTATTTACTTATTTTTACTAAGTTTTATTCTGCTGCCCATGCTCTCTCTCTCAGGGGTGGGGGTTGATTTGTTTTCAATCCTATTCTTGTAAAATTGATCTTTTTGTATGGAATGTTGTGTGATTTCAATAAAATCAATAAAATTTAAAAAAAAAAAAAAAAAAAAAGTTCACAAAATTTTGACATACACATTTTAAACTTTGTGAGATCTTCGAGATTTTAAAGTTCAACGTTTTCAGACACAGTAATGGAATTGCACCGTGCATATTTTTTTGGTAAATTCAAGCTGCATACTGTACTCAAGTTGTAAATATGAAGAACATTTTATACTGGAAACATCAGATGTTTTTTCATATAACAAGGTTGTGTGTATTACTTTCTTTGCCAGTCTTCATTTTTTCCCCCTAATGAGCAATGATCCATGCACAATACGCATCATTTCATTAACATATCCTAAAGCTGCTGACAGGTTTCTTTTCTAACTGATTCATGGGTCAGGACTTCAGAAAAATATAAACTAAGAGTATTTGCGGTTATCTGTTCTCCTAGACATCCCCTTGATGGCTCTGGTACTGCTACAATCCTTTAATACACACTTAGGGGTTTTGGCAGCTTTAGCAATGCTTCTCTCTATCCTTTGTCTAATTTATTTTTCAGTTTGTTGCTCTCATGTGCCCAAAGCCCTGCGGCTGCACCTAGACCACTGCGATGAACAACTGTCCTAAAAGTCACATGCGTTTGCTCCATACGGCGTGGTATGACATTTTTACATCTGGCCAGTGTTTTGTTCTTTCAGTAGTTTACAGGTGGGATGTTGAGGTAACAGATTCAAATGTGACAGCTTGTGAGAAATGAAATCACACACACTTGGGCTATTCCGCAAACAATCGTATCCTTGAATAGGTCAGGTATATTGCAGTTCTATCACTAAAAGTCACATTAAGGCATTTCTGAGTTGCTGTTAGCTTGGGTTCAAATGGTTCTTGCGCAAGCCTTTTTAGAACAACTAAGTGAGAGCAACCACTGGAGCACAATTCAAACCTACTGTGAATCAAACCTTTTACAATTTTGTGATTATATGCGCGCCAACGCTAACTGCAATTTAAAAATAATGTCAATACCAACGGGAGACCCAAAAATTACTGGAACTGTTAAAATGAAAATAACTTACAGCAATTCCTTTTTAGGTCACTGTCAAAATACTCCCCTTGAGATGCATTGCACTTTTCCCCCAGTGCTTCTTCCATTCCTAGAAACACTTCCCGTACTCGTCTTTTGTCTAGTGCTTCCTGTGATTTTTTTACCCATATTTCTTACACAGCAGCAAAGAGTCTTCTCTTATGTCATAGTTTTAATTTCAGGAACAAAAAGAAGTCACAAAGAGAAAGATCTGGAGAATTCAAAGTGTTCAAAGCAACAACAACATTGTTTTTGGTGTCACACTTTTTTGACTGACAACGCGATATGTGCAGGTGAGCTTTTATAGTGCAACATGTAAATTTGTGTGCAGCACTGCATGGGGACACTTCCCCCCAAGATGCTTTTCAATGTAATGTCACTGATTAGCAGCCTGTTCAATGGGAAGCTTTTTAATAAGTCCATTAATGCAGAAAAACGTGATCGTCGTCATCTTGATGTTGAATAGGACCTGACATGCTTTTTTCAGCTTGAGGGTAAAAAAAAAAAAAAAATAGAAATAGAAATAAAAAAAATTGACGAAGTCACACACACAACTGTGGAACAAATGTCAGAAAAACGCATCTCAATCATCTGAGAACAATGCAACTTGCCAGAAGGAGTAACAGGATTACAGGCATTTCATACCAAGAGGCCTAGTTGATAACTTCATTTCTATGTATCATGTCTGGAACAAACTACCGAGCCTTTTAATCAGTAGTGGGAATGGTCGCAGTGGCTGCAGGTTTTTATTTAGGCTTCAAATCATTGGATGATATAATTGGAAAGGAAAAAAAAAAAACTACAATATAGGAATGACCTGACATTGCAGAGTTAAAATACTTACACGCCATGAAATTAACACAGATCTGCTATTGGCAAGGACTGTTTTTAAATTCAGCAACTAGGTTGGAACAGAAACCTGCAGCCATGACAGCCCTCCAGGACCGACACTGCTCATCCCTGATATAGATGAAGCAGAACAATTAGCAACATTTAAGACATAACTGGGTGAGATCTTGGGACTATTAGATAAACAAACAAGTGGACCGAATGATCACTTCTTGTTTGTCAAAATTCTTATCTTTTGTTCTAAAACTAAAGTTCATTGTCAGGAGGGTGTTGTACTGTGTTAGCCATTATGGATGTATGGTAATTCAAGCAAAAAAAAAAAAAAAAAACCTTTTATTGGCCAACTAAAAAGATTACAATATGCAAACTTTCAAGGCAATTCAGTACCCTTGTTCATGCAAGATGTAATACAGAAACTAGAATTCCCAGTGTTTATAAAGACACCAGGACAAATACAGCATTGGAAAACCTTCAAGTGGGTCATCGTAAATGTAAAAGATTAATAGACCTCTCCAAGCTAAGATTCATTTAGTAGGAGAGGAGAACAAAGTGAAAACCTTGTTTGGATATCTGAACATTCTATAGTATGCAGTACAATAGGCATTCTATTTTTTTCTTCTTCTCAAAAACCCTCACACCTAAACACAGTAAAGTCTATAAATGACAAACGTAATGAAAGAAAACAGCAGTAAGCTGCTTCCTGCACATGACTAGGTATCTCCAAACCTACAAGGCACTAATGATCAGTTGAGCACACTTTTGAAATTAATATGTAGTACTAGGGTGTTGTACCTCATTAGCCGTTATGGATGTAGTGAGACGTTAAGCAAAACGACACCTTTTATTGGCTAACTAGAAAGATTACAATATGCAAGCTTTCGAGGTAACTCAGGCCCCCTCTTCAGGCAAGATGTAATCAAGATGATTAAAATGAAAAGACTGTTTATTAAGAAGAACAAAGAGCCCTTGTTACACAATCACGACCCATAATGTGACTGCATTGGACTGGTTCAATGTTCAAAGTACAAATCAGTCACAGCAAGAGGAACTGTAAATTTCCCCTTGGGATTAATAAAGTATCTATCTATCTACAAGGGTTAAGAAATTCAGCTAGCAGTCACATTCAAGTATGAAGATCTGCTAAGAAGTCCAGTGGAAATTACTTCTCTTTTTTCCAAACTAATACAAAACATTGTAGGTCAGTAGCTTGCAAAAAGGAGATGTCAACAGATTTAAGAATTGAGCCTAGAAGTGTGCCTGTCTTCTGGGGACTTGTCTGGGGGGCATACAAATAGAGCAGAGAGGAGGATGCTGGTTATACTCTTGACTGTCATGAACAATGACACACACCCACCACCTGACACACTGATCAACCTGCAAAGCACATTCAGCAAAAGACTAATTCAAGCATGGACCTCCTCCGCCACAGACGTTCTTGATTTATTTATTTACTTTTAAACTAACATCAGAGGTTTTAACATATACTTTGGTTAGACAGTTTATGCTAGTTTAATATTTATAATTTAAACAACTTACAGACATACAGTACCTTCAGAAAGTATTCAGACCCTTCACTTTTGATACCGTTTTCTCCATTCATCAAACAATACTCCAGAATGACAAAGTGAATACATGACTTTAGGAATTTAAAAACAATTCTTAAAAATAAAAACCTGAAATATCACCTTGACACAAGTATTCAGACCCTTTACCATGAAACCTGAAATCTGACAGGCATTCCATGCTATTGACCATAGCTAAGCTGCTTCTACACCTTGTTTGGAATCCACCTGTGGTCAATTCAATTGATAGCACATGATTAAGAAAGGCACACCCCTGTCTACAGAAGGTCCTATAGTTGAACAAAAAGCAAGTCTTGAGGTCGCTGGAATTTCCTGCAGAGCTTAGAGACAGAATTATGTCGAGGCTCAGATCTGGGGAAAGCTACAAAAATAGTTTTGCTTTATTGCAGATTGGCAAGAGCACAATGGTCTACATAATGCTTAAATGGAAAAAGTCTAGAACAACCATAACTCTTCCTTCAACTGGTTTCCTGAGCAATTGGGAAAAGAGTACCCTTCATAAATGAGGTGACCAAGAACTTGATGAAAACGCATTTAGAATTTACAAAAAGGTCCCTGAGAAGTTCTCATTACATTCATAATGGCTAAAACCCTAGTAACTACAAAAAGGTACCTGAAAGAATCTCAGCCTATGCAAAAGAGGATTCTCTGATCTGATTAACCCAAGATTGAATTGTCTGTCCTCAGTTCCAAGAGAGGAAACCAGACATAGCTCGTCACCTGCACAATACCATACCAACAGTGAAAAATGGTGATGGCAGCATCAGACACTAGTCAGGGTTGACTGAAAGCCGAAGAGAGCAAAATAAAGAGATATCCTTAATGAAAACCTGTTTAGAGTACTCTGGGCCTCAGAGGACTGGCCAATGGTTTGCCTCCTAACAAGAGAATTAACCTTACCACAAAGCAAAGACAGCACATGAGTGGCTTCAGGACACTCTGTGTTTAAATTGCCCAGCCAGAGCCCAGACTTGAACCCAATCGAACATCTCCGGAGAGACCGTAAAACAGCTGTCCACTGACAGTCTCTAATTAACTCGACAGCACGTGAGAGGATCTTCAGGAATGAACGTCAGAAATGTGTGTCATACCCCAAAAACATTTCTGGCCATAATTTCTGCCAAATGTGCTTCAACAAAAAGTACTAAATAAAGTCAAGTTAGTGATAATGCATTGGTATAGTGCGTTGCTGCACCCACCACACGACGAAACAGCTCAGGATCCTATTGGGCCCTGAGTGCTGCCATGCAGCGGGTGACACCTCAGCACCACACCAGTTCTGATTCTCAACAGGCCTGACTGCATTGGCTCTCCGATGGTTTCAACTCTTCCGGGGATGGGCTTTCCTCCCATCCCCTTCACAATGCGAGCAGCCTTCCCATGGGCGGCTACAGCAGAGCTACTCCCACAGAGAGCAGAAAGGAGTCCTTTCTATCGTCTCAGAGCTGTGTGAAGACTTTGTCTTTTTATTTTTTTTACGGTGGCTGGAGTGCCAATCCTGCCACCAACCCCCATGATTTCCCAACAAGTTAGAGGACCACTGCAGGGCTGGATGGAGTTTAACATCATACCCAGGTCTGAAGGAATAAATTAATTTAAATGATTTTAGCACAAATGTGTAAAAAGTGAAAGGGTCTGAAGACTTTCTGAAAGTGCTGTATTATATTTACTTACTGTAGATTACTATTTAGACTTGAATGTATTTTGTCTAATTTTCATGCACATTTTTTTAATATGTGTAGACTATTTTAACGCTGTACCATTTGCATACGATCAAAAAAAATACATCAATCAGCTCTACCACTTGGATGAGCAATATGATTCAGTAACACTTTCAAACAGGGGATTTAAAGGCCTGCGCTAGAGCACCTATTAGTCACTTACTGCTAATAGAACAAACGAGGCCTTTGTTAAGGTCTAGTTACTTGGCAGTAAGTGACTAATGGAAGCACTATAATCAGCCCCGTTTTAAAGTGTGGTCAATGGCGCTTTGCAAGTCTTATTATGAGCAAACAAAGAATGTATTACGGTCTGGCTTCACGGCAGAATCTGACTAACAGATACACCTAGGAAGCCCCTATTCTAAAGTCCTACTGATGAGTCTCCATTTCTGAAAAGTTATTATCCTGCTCCAAGCTACTCAGGAGCAATACTATGGGACTCCAGATGATCATGGAGGATTCTGAAGCCTCGACGGATAGGACTTT
This sequence comes from Erpetoichthys calabaricus, assembly GCF_900747795.2. NCBI lineage: Eukaryota > Metazoa > Chordata > Cladistia > Polypteriformes > Polypteridae > Erpetoichthys > Erpetoichthys calabaricus. Next base: position 139,408,844 of record NC_041404.2, on the reverse strand, counting down.
ACAGACACGCATATATGAGGATAGGCATGAAATGGGTATCATAACATAACAGTGTGGTAACTGCATAGACACAAAAGTGTCCGACAGAATTAGAGGAGGTGACAACTGTGGGCAAGCACACACGAGCATTAAGTTCAAAGGCTTTGTAGGTGAGTGGATGAATTTATTTTCTTTGTTTATGCATAAGACTAATGTTTAGCCAGCTGAGGTCAAGTGTGGTGGTGGTGGCATCCGGTGTGACACAGCCCCTCCACCCCCAACACACCACGAGCAGTTGTGTTCTAAATCAGGGACAAACCCACAGCCTAGTTCCTGGAACACAGTCTGGCATTTGGCCTGCCGATTTCGGTAATGAAGACTGCATAAACTAAAAGTCTCATAACAGGGATGCAAGTTAATGTTTCATCATCTTCCAAGCAGAAACCTGTACAAATATATATATTAAAAAAAAAAAAAGAAAAAATCCACATGCTACAATTCACAAATCAAATCAAGTGCTGGAGTACTATCTGTCCGAGTTAACCAGATTTAATATGACTGATATGGGACACCTGTGTGGAAAAGAAAGCGTAGTGTCATATGACAATAAGTCAGTCTTCACCTAAAAAAGGTCTGTAATAATGACGTACAGTTGTATTTATATTATGCGTTATTGCGCTTTTTTTTTTTTTTGCATTGAGAATCTATTTATTGATATATCTAAACATTTAAAATTACTCTGGCAAAGTTTAGTTTTGTTTTCATTCATCCTATTCTTTCTTTACGTCATACAGGAGACTAGTCTCATGATCGCGACCTTTGTGCTCTTCGCATCACAGGTCTCGAAGGCACACATATGATGGTATTTGCGTCTTTCATTATCTCTCAGCTAAATAAACATACAAAGACTTTAGCGTAGTTAGTTTCTAAGCATGCAGGTTGAAATGCTTGGTATCATTTCAGTTTTTGAACTCCTTCTGTGTTCTTGACTTTTGATTCTCTAGTTTGCCCTCGTGGTCTCGGATTATTCTGGCTTTGACCCCTTTCTGCCCCTTACTATGTTTAGCTTCACATTTGCATTTCCCGGTTATCTCTCTTATTCAACACAACAACACCTGGAGAAAAACATCTCACTACATGACCAAGCATGTCCAGAAACACCTCTTTATTATTATTATTGGGAAATCCTTGTTAAGTGGGTATTGATATCTACTGTATATCATCACAACACATGATTAGTAATGAAAAACACTAATGATTCCTAACATTCGCAATCCAGTTCAGTGATGCCACGGGACAGAGTCTAACCCGGCAGCTTCTGGAGAAAGACAGCAATTAATTCTAGGCAGACCACCACTCCATCACAGGGCCCATTAATGCAGAAACTCACACAGGGACAGTTTAGAGGCACCAATTAATGTAACCTGCATGTCAGTGAGAAGTGAGGAGAAAAACCTCAATGATTTAGTAAAACTGAAACCTCTTTATAAAAATAAGGTGAGGACTAACATAAAAATATAATATGAAGGTACAAACCCTATTCCCACTCATCACAACCAACACAACAGACTGCATCCATCATCCTGTCTTCACAAACGTATTATAGTCTTTTGTAAAAAAAAAAAAAGTACCCTCTGAAACATATTTTCACCACTTTAGCAGTTAACAGTATGCTCTTTTCCATTTAGCCTTTGGTTATGCTTTCATCTGGTTTCCTTTTTCTCAGTATGGTTCCCGCCTTCTGGCACGTGAAGGCTCATTAACAACAGCCGCATCAGTCATTGTGTGGAATGTAACTCACTTGGCACAAGGTATGCACAAGGGAGGAGTGAATTGGCCATATTGCATAAGGTTTACAGTCATGTTGGACTATTAGTGAATATAAAGTCTTCAAATTGGAGCAAATTACTTTGATTTTGAAAATAAAAATATAAACGATGAGAGTTGGATGATCAATACGCTTTGGCTTAAGGCAGTAAAAAAAAATGCAGTGATCAGACTTAATAAATCTGCATTAGGTTTACGCCAAATATAAGTCTAGGGTAAACACAAACTTAATGTCACATATCACCTTTCTATCAGACAGACAGATATTTTAAATAACTAGAAGACAGGAATGTTAAACAACTTGGCTAAGATCATCAAGTTAGTCAGATGTAGCAGACTGAAATGGCAGCCATGCGGTCCTCACTTCAGCTCTATGGGTATAGACAGATAAACAGCACTTTATTTGTCTCCGGGGGAAAGTTTGGCTTTTCTTACTGAAGCTCAATATACAAGTATACACACTAAATACACACTAAAATGAGTAAAAGGAAAGAAAACATCTGACTTGGCTAAAGATAAGAAGAATAACCCTAGTCCCGCTTAGGCACTATAAACTAAAAGGCGTTCCATTCACATTTCTTGAGAGACTTCTGCTAATTCATTGCTTGAAAGTTCGCAATGTTAGTGCGTCAAAGAGAGGATGTGCAGCATCATTCAGAACTTCATTCTGTTCTCAGCTACTACCACTGGAGAGGGTTTGAGTTGTCGAATATGTAACGGATGTCACTACCTATATTAACAAAGTAAGAGAGTCTGCTCTGTCCTTTCTTCTCTAGTTCTTTTTTATTACAATACAGTTTATTTTTGTATAGCCCAAAATCACACAGGAAGTGCCGCTTTGGGCTTTAACAGGCCCTGCCTCTTGACAGCCCCCCAGCCTTGACTCTCTAAGAAGACAAGGAAAAACTCCCAAAAAAACCTTGTAGGGAAAAAATGGAAGAAACCTTGGAAAAGGCAGTCCAGGTAGGTTGGGTGTGCAGTGGGTGTCAAAAGAAGGACACCCTTATTACTAGATCAGTCCAGCTTGTCATTGTTGTGGAACCCCAACTACTTGTAGCAGGGCACCAGTTCCACCTCTTGGACACAGAGGGCTCTTTGGTGCAGCAAAAAAGTCAATCAGCAGTTCCTTGGTTTTGCTGATGTTAACCTGCGGATAGTCCTCAAAGTTCTGCCCCTGACTCCTCTCCTCTATATCATCCCCTCTGTCAAAGCACCCCTATTAGTGCACAATCATGAGAGAATTTTGGCAAGTGACACAGCCTGGTGATATATTTATAGTCAGAGATGTACAGCGTGAACAGAAAAGGAGACAAGACTGTTCCTTGTGGCATTCCAGTGTTGTAAACATCGGCATCAGAAACACAGTCCTTGAGTTTCACAAACTGCACTCTGCTCAACAGATCGCCTAATTATTAAGCCACAGATTGGACACTATGAAGTAAAAGATCCTAAATCTCCCCTGTATGTTACACTTTAGCAGTTTTATTAAAATATATTTAGTCTACATTCAGAGTGACCATATCTGTACACTCACACTTCTAAAATATTTTGTTCCCTGAAAAATGGAGAAAAGTACTGCAAAATAACAGAACGTTCAAAACTGAATATAAAAGAAGACACACAGTTACAGTATATTCTTAATCTTAGAAAACCAAAAAATAAAAGCTATTCAGGGTGAAGAGAGCTGCACACTGTCAAGAGACTGCACAAGAACAACACAAATGCCTTGCAAACATATTTATTAATAAGAGTCTTCTAAGGCAAAAGGTCTTCAAATAACCTTTAAACAATATGACAAGAATGCACTAAAACGATTCCATTATCCACACTGGGATGGCTCTTCCGTCTAGTTCTGTTCTATTAATGAACTTCACAAACTGCAAGAATTTTAAAGAAACTGGCGGTGTGGGATAAAGAAAGTGTAAGTGTCAACTGAAATATTTCCAACCTGAATGTTGATTTGAAAAAGTTAAAAGTAAGTAGAAGTCATCTCTAAGCAGCAACATTTGTACCAAATAAGGCCGCCATCCAGAGGCCAAATTATCTGATCCCCACTCAGCCACTGTAAGCCCAGTCAGTCTTTTCAAAATCAAGAACCTGTAATTAGTGGGAATCAGTGGGAGGCGGAAGCTTATTCCTAGGTCTCTGTGGAAGGTATAATTTATATTTTGATTTTTAATATTGAATGTCCAGGATTTGAAAACCATCCTCAATTCATGTAGCTCCATTTACATTCAAATATACAGTCATCTCTTCACATTCACGAGGATTAGGGTCAGGAGACCCCAACAAATATGAAAATTTGCGAATAATACTTGGGTCCACCTAAATGTGGTGGGTCACGTCACAGAGGGATATTTTTGTGTTTTTTTTTTTATTTGCTCTTACGTGTTTTTCATTTTTCAAACTTACTTCACTGGTTAACCGACGCCAGCATTCAAGTGCCCTCATCTTAAAGAGCCGATTCCAGATTAGCGACATGGCAAATGCACAGTGTCAGCTGGGGTTGTCCAGATGGATAAAAAGGAGAGGGGCAGATTAGAAAGAGGAACAAGAAATCAGGGGAAAGGAAATCGAGAACTGAGCAAGGCGAGAGCTGAGAAGGATGGCTAAAGGTCTATGCAGGTTTCCAGTAGAGGTGAGCGAGTGCAAGTATAGACCGAGACAAAGATGGAGAGCAGACTGGGAACCAGCTGTGAGGAGACATCCGGATCTGCTGAATAACTAAGGGAGCCGTGATGGTGGAAGGTAGCTGATGTAGATCCCAGCTTTCAATATTAACAGATTATGCACTTACACTAACAAATATTAAATAACACTAATATTTACTTATGATTTTACATGATACAAATAATTTTCAGTATTGTTTATATTCTTTTGGCTTACGTGTTTTTTAAGAGTTTCTACGATTTTAAAGTAAGCTCCAAAATTATTCCCATTTAATTGTTCACAGCCAACTTGCAGATAATTTAAACCGTGAATGAACAATTTGCCTATCTGGAACGGCAAGGGTACTCTAAATGTGTGAACTAAGAATCTAAGAGGACAGACAATTTCAAGACGACCTCTGTTCTTAAATATTAGTTAAGTAACTCATGATAACAACTCCAGGGGCCAAGACTCACAAAGAAGGTCTGTCACTGAATTGCTATTATAGCACGAAGCCTTTGTGTTATGAACATTTTAACCCATAAGACACAAAGGACAACAGCTCATTTGAGTGTGGTGCCTGGTGTCTTTAAATATCTTACACAATCACATCACAGAAGGAACCACTGGGATGATGTAACTTGGCACAGTGCAGGCAGTCATAAAAATCAATACCTGAACTGGACTCACAGTGGCAGTTTTCTAGCTGTATATACTTTTCTCTGTGTGCCTTGGATTTAATTCAAAAGGCCTATTTTTCCAAGTACTTCAAAACTACAACCTTGGTAGCAAACCTCCACCACTATAAAATTTGCTTTAACCATCCAAATGACTGAATTTGGCCACTCAGCCATCCTCTTAACAATTCAAGGACAAGGCCCAGACTAGAAGATAGCATCATTCACTGACGGATCTCACTCTCTTAATTTCTTACCATTGTTCGCCTGAGCACCTTCTCTCTTCAGCATCTGCACAGCTCCTACATACTTCTTAAGCTGAACCTTCAGAACTTCATTCTCCCTGCAGTTTAAAAAGCAAATCAGAACATTCAGATTTTCATGTATAAGGAAATAAATTCTACAGAAAACTAAAGGATGAAAATCAAGTAAGCCCTCAAAATTCACTTGTTTGAGATGAGTGTATCATTGGAATAGTGCCAGGTGGTCAAGTAGAAAGGATGACCTCAAATAGAAGACACAGGTGGTTAGAATTAAGTCCATAAAGAATCATATTTGTAGAGTTTGGCAGACAAAGGATAAAGATGTCCCAGTCCACAATGACTACAGCATGTAAAAAAGAAATTGCTGACACCAACCCCTTTCCCCATCTGTCTCATTTCTTTCATTTTTCTAGCATGTGGTGGGATTAAATTGACAGAAGGAGGTTTTAATCAAATATTGCCATACTAAGCCCCAGCGGAGGGTCATTCCATCAACCGAAAACTCAAAACTGGCACATCTCACTTGTCAGAAAGTAGTGCACAACTGGGGTTAAAACTCAAAAACTGAACCCCTCCCTACTCGTGTCATACTGCAGGTGCAAGTCCATCCCTGTGCGACTGTTGTCCTTGCAGCGGAAAGCCTCTAGGGCTTTGACAGAGTGGAATTTTTTATAATTCATCTGCTGTAGGTTGAAATCTAATTGTTTCTTCTGATGTAATGTACACTGACTCTTACTTGCCACAGGCAAGAACTGCGCTACGACAGACAGTGAACCTGAAACAGCAAAGAAGGGGCTTTCACAGAGAACATCCCCTCGAAAAGCAATTCGTCCAGATTACTCGCTATAATTTGTGCGCCTTCGTCTCCAAACTCATTATTATTATTAGATGTGAAGGGAGAGTCCCAACCTTTATTACATATAAACAAATTTGGACAACGCTCCTGCGTGGGCCCAAAACTGTGGCTAGAAAATGCAGCTGTAAGCTTTCAGCTTGCTTGAGAAGATATATAAGGCACAATCTAAAATGTTCCTCACTTTCACTTCAGGCACAAATCTCTAAATCAGGCCCTTGAGGGACTTCAAAATAAAGCTTGAAATGTGGCATCTAATTCACAGAGATGACAAAAAATAAAACTAAAAATATATTCAGCCTACTGTTTAAGCAGCAGGGAGAGCTAGGTAATTCATTAGCAACTGCAGAGCAGAATTAGATCTTAAACACATCTGACTTGAAATCACTGCAATATTTTGACATGTAATGCAAGACTTAAATTACAGGCAAAACAACCACAGTTTCTGGCTTATTTGTTTCTTTCAAAGACCAACAGAGAAAATACTTTTCCTATATTTCACCACATATTAAAAGACAGCAAGTAACCAGCCAAGGTCTGAGACAGTTTTGCCATTTGGGGGTAAAACCTATTTATAAACCTGCCCATCTGGGCTTTGAAACAGTGCACAGTCGAGCAAATTGTACAAGATAACAACAGCTCGTCCCCAGGGTGGCTGGTATCTTTTACTATGGCACTGTATTTATTTTGGCAGTATTTAAGTATTTAGCATAAATTTCCAAGCCTAATGGCAAGTTAGATTGTATGTTTATTTTTAGTGTACATGTACCAAACCTTTGAATTGCCTGTCTTGCTTGGCTATATTTTTGTGCACCATCATGCGGGACACCTTAAAATGATGTTCTTACTGATTCCATATTTTTTCAGGTCTTTGAAACTGGAAGTCAATTTCTGTGTTATTTCCTCTTATGACCTCAGTGCTGTGAGCCCAAGTTCACAGATATCTCTAATCTAAAACCTGATAGTTTCCACTTGTCAGGCTTGACTTCATTATTTAATTTTTCTGTGATGTGATTGGGACAATCTACACATCTTCTGGGGGGTTTGACACCAAAGAAATTCAATTTTGTCATTTATTTTGTGATTCAAGACATCCCAAGAAAATAATTTTTTAACATAATGCTGCAGCGACATTTTGTTTTTCTTGTGGGCACCACTATTTCCTGACAAAGTTGTTGACGTGTCCCAGAATTCCCTGGGGTTGTGATGCCTGTGACTTCATTGACGCGACCACATAAAAGATTGACTTGTACACTATATTGTACACAAGATTGGATAAAACAATGTTATTTCTTCCAATTGTTTCCCTTGGTGCATTTCTGGTTAAAAAGACTTATTTATCTGATTTCTTTTGATATCTTTAACTCTCATTTAGGCCCTTGGTTTAAAGAAAGATAGTTTTGATGCCTGGTTTATGATCATCACACGACTCTGGTATTTCCATGTCTACTGATGGAGAGCAATGAGGTCTTCTGTCTTGACGGCATTGAAGGTCAGATTGTTATCTCTACATCACTTGGTCAGAATGGACACGATGTAATATATTGACTATTATTCATGAAGCTCAGGTTTAGTTGGCCACAATGACTCAGTGCCCACTCACTTAGGTACTTTGGTCAGACCCTCAGTTGCCTCCAGAACAGCCAGGATTCAACAAAGTGATGGAAATACCTGTTAGGCTCTTGGGTCTAAGATGACAACAGCATCACGTAGTTCCTTCAGATTTTTCGGCCACAGATTCATGTCGCCAACCCCGTCTTCCATCCCACCAAAGACCTGCTCTATTGCAGTGGTACTCAAGTTCAGTCCTGAAGACCCCCCCCCCTCGTGGCTGTAGGGTTTGTCCATCCATCCATCCATTTTCCAACCCGCTGAATCCGAACACAGGGTCACGGGGGTCTGCTGGAGCCAATCCCAGCCAACACAGGGCACAAGGCAGGGAACCAATCCCGGGCAGGAATTTATTCTTTTAACGAGACACACACATTAACTATGTTTTTACTTCCCTGTTTATGAGTTTGTTTGTTTTTTTTCATAAATCCAAAACTTACAAACTGGTTATGCTCTATTTTTACTGAATGAATCAGGAGTTTGAATGTTAAATGCATAAGAATTCATTTTTGCTTTCAAATGATGTTGCTCTTTCTAGCTTTTTGGCTATAGACACACAAGTGCACAACACTAAAATAGCTGCCCTTTAACATTCAGTGTTGCTTCAACTGGTGTCTGTACTGCTTGACATTAATTGTCAGATTTTGGACGTACTGGAATTATGAGATCAAGCTACACAGAAAGAAAGTGAATTAAAAGAAAATGACTTGATGAGTTAATTATCTAAAGATACAGCAAAATAGAAATATTTCTTAATGTCTTATAAAGGTAAATTTGACACTAATCTATCTGAATGCAAAATAAGAGGAGAAGAAATTAAAAGGGCAGCTAATTAAACAATGAGTTCAATTTAAAATAAAAAATGACTGACTGAATGTGGAAAAAGTTGGAACAAAAATCTGCAGCCACAGTGGGCCCCCAGGAGTGAACTTGAGAACTACTGATCTGTTGGAGTGACATCTGGGGGCTGTGCGAGCCACCAGAGTAAACTAAAGCCAGTGCCATTATTGTGGAACAGGCTTATAAAGGAGTAGACTTTGGCCATAAAAATGTGCACATGTTCAAATTACACAACATCACTGCAGGACACTAACATACCCTGAAAGTTAAACAACACAACACACACATTTGTTGATTATCAGTATTGCAGAATTGGTGTATTAGAGGTGAGCACCAGTCTTACTCAGGTTAATCTCTAAATCATACTGTTCACCAAAAAAAAAACCACATTTTAAGCCACGAACATAGAGAAATTCAGTCAGACTTTCAAGGGCCAGTGAATCTAATCTTTCAATATCTAAAACACTTTAAAAAACTGTCAGCTGGGAGAAAATCCCTTTAAGGCTGGAGAGAGAAAGAACTGTGCAATGGGTTGAGGTTTTGAAGAGTGATCAGGCAGAGGTCAGATACTTTAGTAAGCCTTCATTCATACAATTAAAATCAAAAATGTATTTAATTTCATTTTTATTGTCATGTGTACACAGTACAATGAGATTCCTGCTTGCATGTCACCTAGAGAATGGCAACGGTAATGTGACAGGTCAGAAAATAAACAAATCCAATAGCAGTCAAGGGTAATATCACCTAATCATTAAAAATAACATGAGATTTTAAACATTAGTTAAGCTGTCTTGAAACTAATCAACACTACAGTGATGTCACAGCTATTCTGGAACCTGAATAAGAGAATACTTTAAATCCATTACTTGATTAAATTACAGTATATGAGAAGTGAGGACACCTTTTGCTAGAGCCAAAAATATACTGAGATCATTGTTTCGACTCAGCATCACACCGCATACTGAAATGAACTGAGGAGGAGATAAGAAGTCTGGTCTTCTAAGTGGCAACCAAAATGTACCATTGACAGCAGCAGTTCCACTCCTCTCACCAACTGCCAACAGGCTCAGAAACAGAAGACAGATCTGAAAGCTGCTTTTATTTCAGATAAACTCAATTTAAAAAAAGTTTTAAAGAGATTTTCCACAGCTCTGCTCAGAACATGATGGAAAGTTCCTATCGGGGCCAATCTATCAAGCAGCGATTTACAGAGAGGTAATGCTATCAAAGACTGCTCTGGAGCTTAAGAGAAAAGCACAGATTATGTTAGTCAGACCCCTCGGCTTGTGTGGGTTATTGTATTATTTATTATTTGTCAAGGGAAGGCAGGAGTCTCTGAATAAAAAATGATTTTTCCCTTGTGTGTCCTGAACAAGCCTCTATTAATTAAAACAAAACGAGATACAACAAGATACTGAAGTCATCATCCAAGGCAATAACACTCTCCTCATTGATTAAGCCCAATTAAAACCACACACTATTTGTCATAGGACTTGTAAGGGTTCTAACAGGGTGCTGCATTCAAAGCTGAAGCCAGCTTGACACTGCTGACAAATCTGTGAGGAGTACAACACATACCTAGGAGGGGGTTCCTTTCTCATTTTGATTCCACTTCAAATGATGTGGTTGAAAGTGTACGTGGAAGTTCTTTCATTTCCCATGAGGTATGTTGTTAAAGTACTGCGAGTTGCCCCAAAAGCTGAGCTTTCAGATCTGGCGAAGAAGATGCTATGAGGTGTTTTCTGTCTCCAGTTTTTCAAGGTACTCAAATTAGCCTCTTTATATACAGGATACATATATCAAAGGATCTAGTATGAAATTAATGAGATTGATGTTAAAGTGAATTTTACATTAAAAATTTAAATCGGTTCCTCTATCACAGAAAACTGTTTTTGCTAAGGTTCACCTGTATATCAGTTTTAAATATATATATATAATATACACACACAGGGTGAGTCAAAATTATGTTAACATTTGAATGACGGAAGCAATTTATTCACAAAACATACTTCATATGTACAAGAAGATTTACAGGAATGTCTCAACCTCTTCACTATTATGTTCAACACACAAAAACAACAAGCAACAATACCATTTAAAGCCCAGACACACATTTTGTGGGAAATAGATGATACCACAGTCAGTATTCTCTCCTTCAGGTCATTGATATCATCAACTTTCCTGCTATACACGCGCTCCTTCACCATACCCCATAACCAGAAATCACAGGGTGTCAAATCAGGGGAGTATGGAGGCCATGGCACAACATGGAAAGGTGTGGTCGAGAAAAAAAGAATCCATTAGTGTTTACATAATTTTGACTCACCGTGTGTGTGTATATTACCCCGATCTACATGCTGTCAAATAAACGAACCACACACCGTGGCGCAACATTAGGGGCATCGCCTCTAGCACTGACGTCCGAGGTTCGATTCCCGTAAGGGAGTGCAGTGAGTGTGAACACCTGATGAGCCCAGAATTAGGGCGAAACATGTGTCGTGTACTCTTTGCATTATTTGACAGTAAACTATTTCAACCATATATATATATATATATATATATATATTTATTTATTTATTTATTAATTATACACTACACAGGGTGGCATGGGAATTGGAATCAGGAAATGCAGCCCTGTTGGGGTCTTTAGGTACTGGCAGAAGGCACTACCGTTGGAGGACTGCTGTGGTTTCCATATGACCCAGGCATGATACCAGAAGCAGTTCCTGGGTCGGATGTAAAAGAGCCCACAGCCTCACTTATCTGAGTCAGAGTCAGGATGCAGCAGAAAACACTCTTGGAGGTGAAAGGAGAGAATTTTGTATTGGTGGATTTTGGCTTGTGCTTGCATAAGAAAAATGTTTCATGACAAATAAAAATCCTTTATTTGAATCCAGGAAGTATCCTTGCTCATTATTGCATCTGTAGTTTGGGGCGCAGGTAGCACCCCCTTGTGGTTACTATATATACACTTACACGCGCGCGCGCGCGCACACACACACACACACACACTCTAGTGTGAATTAGTGTAAATGAATTACAAGTACAAAATACAAAATGACTGACCACATAAGCATTTAACCCCTTTTATATGGTAGATCTAAATTATCACTGGTACAGACAACTGGTTTAGGAAGTCATATTATTAGTTAAATGGAAATCACTTGTCTATAGTCATGTGGTTCCAATGCACCTGTATCTGGAAGGTCCAACGTATGATGAGCCAGTATCATGGCCTAACCTAACAAAATAAACACAAAAGAACACTCCACGCAACTCTGTGAAAAGGAGACTGAAAAGCAAAAGACAGGGAATGGACACAAGAAAAGATCCAACTCACTGAATATCAGTCTACAATGAACCTGCACCTTAGAAGAAGATCTTATGCATAAAGCCAAAGCGACACTGGGATGGCTTAAAAATAACAATGTTCAATGTTTGTTAATCAGACTTCAGTTCGGTTAAGAATGACTTAAGACTCAAACTTGGACTGGCACCCAAAGAAAGAGATGAATACTTATGCAATCTAGTATTCTGTGTTTTTTTATTTGCAATTAATTTGGACCACTTGATAGAGATAAAGATCTGTTCTCACTCTGACATTCAACTTTCCAAGGGGGTGAATATTTTTCAATGTGATATTTGTCTATGTGAGTATGTGAATCTTAGGACATGACAACTAAGAAAATATAATTGCTTAATCCAAATAAAACTTGACAAAGTTATTAGCATTGTGAAAACAAAATCTGTAAATGTATTGCTTTTGAGGCTTCCTTGCACAGACAATGAGTGACTTTGTGTTTTTGTCAGTTTGGGACTAAAATGTAAATCAACTGGGAATGGGGAATATACAACTACAATATGATACTACAATATCAACAATAAATAATTCTCCCATTTCGTTCCACACAATAAAATAATGGGATGCAGTATTTTCTGTTAAAATCACAACTTTTTGGAAAGGGGAGTCATGTGCTGTACCCAACTGGTTTTCACTTTTTATTCTGAGAAAAGTAGTTTTTTATATTGCACCAGTATGTTAAGAATATGGTGAATGATATCTAGTATAATCAGTGTAAAGGGCATGATGGTCCAAGGCAGGTACTACTATAAAATTTAGAAGAGAATGTGAAAAAAAAGTCCTTGATAAAGACACTGCCCCTCCTTCCCCCTTGTGACATGGCACGAATGCAGTTGAAGAATTACGCCAATCAGACCCTGGCTGGGATTTACAAAAGAACAGCTGTCTCTGAAACAGCTTTAAAAAGATCGACCAGCTGAATGCACAACTGTAATGAGTGCATAAGGGCTGCTCTGCGGACTTGCTTCCGCTCCTGATTGTAACACATCAATTCACCACATCTGAAGTGCTTTGCAGGATAAATGGAAACTGCTACCTTGTGAAAAAATAAAACATATAATACAGTATTCTCTATTGAAGTAAAAACTGTGTAAGCAGCATTTTAATGTTGGTCAGTGCATTGGTAGACTAGCACAGAACCCCAAGACAGGACAAAGTGTGTGTGTGTGTGTGTGTGTGTGTGTGTGTGTGTGCGCACACTTGCACAAAAAATGGTACTTTCTGTAAATTAAAAGAGCCTTTTTAATAATTTGTGAGAATACCTTCGGGGCCAGTACATGGCTAAAAAAAACCTCCAAATTTAATATTTTTGCATTTGAAATACAGCACAAATATTCAACCAATGCACAATTTCAGCACAAACAAAAACTACTGCAGTTGGGACTACTAAGAAAATCTAACCGTTAATTTTTAAATGATATGTCTATTGCCTGCAAATAAAAAGGATTAATGTTCTTTTTAACCCAGTTTGTCACAATGAGTGCTCTGCATTTCAACACCGGCCACACATACCTTCCTAAAGCCTGGACTTTCCCAATATGTCGTTCATCTAGTTCACCTAGCTTTCTTTTAAGAGAGTCCAGCTCTTGTCGCAGGGCTGCTGAATGCTCCATTTCTCCATCCAAAAGACCACGGAGAGAACTGACCATGATAAAAAAAAAAAATAATAACAAGAAAAGTAATGCATTAAAATCATATGCAGCCCCGTCAATTGCCATGTCTCTTGTAGAATCACTTCATTATGATTTAGGGCAAAATTGCTGCTCATAGAGAGATAATAAATCTACACCTCCATGCATTTGCATAATCCAGTTTATAACTACTGGAGCTACAGACAACAGACATTATCTAACATTAAACTAACAGAAAATAATCTGGGAGAATGTCATAGTTTTATAATGCAGTCTTCTTAGCTTGGAGGTGTAGGACACAAAAATGGGATTTATGTATTAAGCGGCCACAAGCAGATCATTCATGGCCCAACATAAATTAGTCGCAAATGGATCTCTTTATAAGTGCCCCCTACTCATAATACAATTCAAATAATAATATATTCTAATATATATAATAATTTATATCTGTCTACCTTATTTGTATTTCCTCCTTCTAAATACTTTCAATTGTTAAAAAAAAATTTTAAAGGCAAACTTGTATATAAATGCACAAAACCATCTCCTCACCTATTTTCTTCTTCGAGTTCATCCTTCCTGTTCATCATGGCCATTATAGCTTGCCGTAGCTCAGCTGTAAAAGACATAAAAATACGACAAAAAAGAAATGAGGTAAAGACAGAAGAATGATGGACTTTGCATGCTCCACAAGTTCAGCAGCTAGAATCCTTTGTACAGATGAGATGATGATAATCCGATTAAGCCAGTCTCCAGTGTTTCTGATTCATCTTTTGTCAGAGGCTTTTATATAGACTGACCAGACTGAAATGGTGGAAATACAGTATCAGGCATGGAAAGAATCTCTCATGGTTTCATTATTTTAAGGAGATAATGCAAAAAAACAAAAAAATTGTATTCAATGACAAAGTATTCCAAAATGAAGAAACACTAAGACTAAACCTTTGCACACCAATGCATTTTTATGCACACTAAATATATTTCAGGGCCAAACACCAGCTGATCACACTTAAACCAATTTAGAACCACTAGGTGATATGTAACATATCTATGAACTACAGTAAGAAATCATCATCCACAGGTTACAAAAATGAACAAGGAGACATGGACACAGTATAAGGTGGGTACCACAGCCCAAAATCTGGCCACGAGGTGCCACGCAGACAACCAGAAATCAACTACTATTTACAGAGACTATCTGTCAATAATGAGCCAGTTTTTACACCCTGTGAAATTACCAATGTGGCTGCTTTGTCACACATACATACTCAGGTCACCCAGACAGACAGACAGATAGACAGATAGGCACTACATGATAGATACGATAGATAGATACTTTATTAATCCCAAGGGGAAATTCACAACCATGAAATGAACCATTCTCCCTGAAATGACAGGTTTATTCAGGAGGATGTAAACACTTTTGTTCTGAAATTGACACACAGCTGACTTAAGGGAAGTTTTAAATGATGCAAAACTATCCTCGCACACTGGCAATGTGTCATGATCAGGACTAGGTTTTAGATTATTTTCAACCTTTTCCTTGGCCTCTTAAAATAATGAATTTAACAGTTAGTTATGGGAGCCAACATTGTTTTCTCTTTGTGATGCAGAGTTGCCGGACTGTTGCTAGGCAGGACGATCGGGAGTGTGCGATGTGTGGCATCTTACCCACAATGGTATAAATGTCAGTGTCATGCACTTCCTATCCATCCAAGTTTGTGAATAAAACAAAAACAAAAAACCCTTGCATTATTATTGTTAAAATCTCTCTGGTTATAAATACTTTTCAGTCCTTTTTGATTTATGTTTTGAATTTTGGCTTAGGCTTTGTGAAATATTCAGGTTATTGACACTTCTCATTCTATAATTTTGTCTCACGTTCTGGATTTTGCTTATTCAATTTTGCCCTGGCAGTTAGAACTCCATCTTCTGATTCCACCACGCTTTAAACTGCTGCCCCCCTGTGCTGTAAGTACACAATCAGAAAAGAGTGAAGAAAAAGAATACTTTCGAAGCCACCTATTCAAAGTTTAGTCCATAATCTCATTAAGAGGTTATCAAAAAGACCTGAAATTAGCAGGTTATGCTCAAAAACCCACACAGGATGTCGAGATGCAACCATTTTGCGAGGAGAAAAGAAAAATGCTCAGAGAGATTAATTAAAAACTACCAAAAGTGCCGGCTTGCAATTATTTGAACTAAAGGTGTCTTAAAATAGTAGAGTCTGAATTAGACATTTTGTTTTCACAGTAGATGCTGCAATTGCATTATTTTCAATTAATAAAAGATTAATAATTAATTAATAAAAGTCTTAAGAAAAAGTTATATAATTTATTACTCCATCTGTTTTTTAAATCTGTTGTCCACAAAGTCGTGGAATAGCAGGAGCCTATACCATGAAAAATTGGGTACAAGGTAAGAACAGTCCCTAGACAGGTTGGAAGTACATCACCTATTGATTACTCGTTATTCTTTTTATCTAAAATGTTTAGGTACATATCTGATAACATGTACAGTGAAAAAATATGCAATAATGCCAAAACTACAAGTGTAAGTCAATAATTATCCACACTTTTGTGATAATAATAATAATAATAATTCATTACATTTATATAGCGCTTTTCTCAGTACTCAAAGCGCTATCCACACAGGGAGGAACCGGGAAGCGAACCCACAATCTTCCACAGTCTCCTTACTGCAAAGCAGCAGCACTACCACTGCGCCAACTGTGATGTTTTGGTCGACTTTCCCCACATACACGTGGAATCATGGTGTCTACGGTCACATTGGTAAAGTTCTGACCTTGCTCAGTCAGATTCTTTTCTTGCTTTCTAGAAATAAACATGGCCACTCCATTCTCCATTTGTACCACCGAAGAGGAGCAAGCAGTGATCTGACTTATTGTGGGCTGAAGGTGTACCAGAGACTTGAATCCTTGTAATTTCATCAGAATCATGATATGGACTTGCACAATGTTGTCGTCAGTAGTGGAAGTAGACGGACACCACACTCCTCCCTGGTGCTTAACAATTGAACGTCCCAATCCATTCACAAACACTCTGATGTGGTAAAACGCTGTTTCCATATTTTGCAAAAAGCCTCGTATGATCTTCAGCCCATAAAAAGGTGAGTCGCTGCTTTTTTGGTTTACTCCAAGAAAACATGAGAAACTGACTGATCTACGTCAAAACTTTATCACTAAAACACCATGTTTACACATGTGTGTGGGAAAAGGTGTGCAGCCATTCCAAAAACAATTATCACAAATGTATGGATAATTATTGAATTAGGCTCATATTTAAAATAATAAAATGTATCATAAATATATAAATTGTTCTTCATAATCCCATCGTATGTATTAAAAATGCACACACAGAACTGTTCTGTAGTAGACTTTGTATGTGTGTATGCTTGGTATAAATATTACGTCAAGTTCAAGTTTGTCATCACCTGCATATTTAATACGAGAGAGAGAAAGGTTGCGCTACCACGCATCGGCGAAAAGAAAACAACAACTGAAAGTAAATCTCTCACTTAAAAGCAAAAATCCATTCAGAAATACAATGATTTGGCCGTTTAACATGATGAACAGTGGTGGCAGTGCTATTAGAAAAGTGCTTAAGGCCAGTTTAAGCAGTGCAGTCTATTATGATGAACATTTTCAGTGTCTCCTTCTCCATTGAGATAATGGGAAAAATGTCTTTCCGAAGGGAGAAGAGACCATGCATCCTTAATGTCCACATCCCTGTGATTTCCACAACCTTAATGAGAAAGGCTATAAAATGATAATCTGATTATTAGCTATTTTAGTTGGACCTGCACAAATATGCGCGTTGCATTGCACAGAAAAAAAGCATGCGTTATGCTTGGCAGATTCTGAACAGTTTGATGTTTTAAATGATCAAAAGGCTTGAGGTGCTGACATTTTGTATATTTTGGATGGTGCAAAACTCTTTTTACATTAATTATTTCTCAATATCGCTGATTCTTTTTCTCTCCCCGTCAACATTTTCTCACATTAAAATGCTTAGACCAATATTTTCTTTCTTGACAGCAGAGATAAAAAGAGGAACACATTTTTGAATTTTCAAGAGGTGCAGCACAGTAACATTTTGCCTCTTGGACAGGCTGTGAGTTCTAAGAAAGTTGAGATTTTATGGTGAAGGTGTATGCACAGCATTGATTTATGGTGGTATAGAGATAACTGCAGAGTCACACTTTTCCCGTGTGTCTGGTTTGAATATGCCTGCTGGAAACTCTGCTTCTGTTGCATTAATTTTCTAACCATTTGTACAGTGAATCCACAAAGTCTTTAGATCCCTTCGTTTTCTGCACACATTATGTCAGAGATTTAAATGAATACATTTGCTATGTTTGCCCATCAATCTACACTAAATAACCCATACTTACAAAGTGAACTCATATTTTCAGAAAGGCTTGAAAATTTATTAAAATTCAAAAACTCAAATCCCTCATTCACATAAATGTTCAGACCCTAAAGTCAGTACTTTGAAGAAGCCCCTTTAGACCTGGGCAATTTTTCCCATTCTTCCTGGCAGTCCCCTCAAGCTCCCTTAGATTGAATCTGAAGTGTCTGTAAACTTCCATCTTCAGGTCTCTCCACACGTTTGATGGGGTTTAAGTCTAGGATTTGGCTGGACCTCTCAAGGACATTCAAAGGCCTGTCCTGAAGCCATTCCAGTGTTGTCTTGGCTGTATGCGTTGGATCATTGATGTGCTGAAAGGTGAACCATCAGCCCAGTTGGAGGTTGCGGGCACTCCAGTGCTGGTTTTCTTCAAAGGCGTCTCTGTATTTGACTGCATTCATCCTTCCCTGAATTGTGACCTGTCACCCCTTCCCTGTCATTGAGAAACACCCCCATTGCTCAATGTGGCCACCACCAGTCTTGACTGTATGGATGGCATTAGACAGGTCATAAGCAGTACTTGGATTTCTCCAAACAGTTTTTGTCTTATCAAACCAGAGAATATTTTTCCTTGCGCTCTCAGAGTCCTTTAAATGCATTCTGGCAAACTTCAAAAAAGCGGTCATTCAGTATGTGTGTGTCCTTCCGATAGTCTCAACTAGGGAATCCACACCGGGAGCCTCGGACATTTTTCATTCCCGCATTCCCGGGAATTAAACTGCTGGAATTCCCGGGTGAATGGGAACGGCCAAGCTCGCATATATAGCGTGTAAAAATCGATCAAGAAATAACAGACTTATAGTTGAAAATAATTAAGGTGGCGCCATTGCTGCAGCATGCACTTCATCAGACAACAGCTTTGAACAGCAACTTGAAATTGCAATGCATCAGTCTGTTGCAGCCGCATTATCTGTGCCAAGAAACTTGCCATCACAGAATGATGACAAGAAACTGGATGCATCAGTAAAAGCTGAAATGGCGGTGTTTCAGAGCAATGGCAAGCGAGGGCGTTGTTTAGAACAAGTGTATCGGTATCTGATGACTGTGCCGCCTACTTCAGAGGAGGCAGAGCATGCTTTCTCAGCAGCTGGCATACTCTGCACCAAGGTGCACTCTCGCCTGGACAACCACACACTGGACACGTTGTGCTTTCTACGCTCTTATTACCGCAACTAACTAGATACATGTACTTATATGACACCATGAACTGCTTGTAGATAAGGTTAGTCTTTTATTGGTATCAACATATTGCAGTAGTTTTATTAAAAATAAGTGTCTGTCGTTCTAAAACCGTTCACATGTGAGATGCCCGTGCACTGTGTCATCCCCAAGAGCCTGGGATTCTGGGGAATGACAGGCAGGATTCCCAAATTCCCGGCAATGGATACACCCATCCAGGAATGGATTCCCTAGTCTCAACATCTCAGCAGAGGACTCCTGAAGTTTTGTTATGAGTAACCATTGGTTTCTTGGTCACCTCCTTGACCAAGGCTCTTCTTGCTTGGTAAATCAGTTTGGTGGTTGCAAACTTCTTCCATGTCACCATTACTGAGGCCACTGTACTCTTGGGAATACTCACAAAATCAGAAATGGTTTTATCCCCCTTGCCCTGATCTATGCCTCAACACAGTTTGCTTGCAGAGGTCTGCAGAGAGATCCTGTGACTTCATGGCTTAGTTTGTGCCCTCACATGCATTGTGAATCATGGTAATTTATATACTGTACATAGGAACACGTGTGCCTTCTAAACAATATCTAATCAATTCAATTCACCACAGGTGAATTCCAATCAAGTTCTAGACAAATCTCAAGAATTAAAGCAAAAATGATGCACCTGAAAATAAACTGGATTGCCACAGCAATGGCTCTGAATACTTCTATAAAGGGGAGATTTCTGTTTTTTGATTTTTAATAAATTTGCAAAGTCAAATGCGGTACATGCCGTTGCCACCATCTGATTTCTTTTCAAATGGGAAGGTGCATGCCTGTTGAGAGGAAACTTGAAAGCAGTGGCTCAATATCTCAATAATATTGTTCTAAGTGCAAAATAAAAATGTTTTAATGATCAGTTTGAAACATTCGTTTACAGAATGTTACAACTCTAACTCAAAGGCAGTTAAAAAAATCTCAACTGACTTGACCTTCAGATTTCAAGCGTTAATATTCCTCCTCTAATTGTCACAAATCTCCGTTATCCGGGGTTACTACTACAACTCATACTGACTTGATTTTTCACTCTAAAAATAAATCTTGCACTCTAACTGGCTTCACCCACACTTCTCCAAACCTTCAAATTTAAACATAACTTAATTCCAAGACTCTGATTTATAAAACTTGTGTGCACACAAAAAAGATGTTTGAAATGTGCAGATGCAACCTTCCACACAAAAGTCAAAACCTGACAGGAGAATCTGCATATTTGTACAGCAACTCTGCTCTACACGTACTCCACATTTTGGAGAAAGAGGGCAATGAAGACATCCCTGATCAAGTAGGGAAATGCAGCCAAACGAGCTAAATGACAACTCACCCATAAAATAATGCATGTCACCGAGTTGTCATTATATTGTGTGCTGGCGGGACAAACATATTAAACCTTAACAATGATGAATATGATGGACAGACTGTATTTTAGTTCCCTTTTAAGAGGACCAATGCTATGTATTTGCAATGAAGAACTTTTTGTTTTTCATCAGTTTATATCAGTTACCTGTTAGGAAGCTCCACTCCATAATGCTCGCTTTGCTGGAAGCAATTAAGCAACTGGCGAAGCACAATATCCAATTCCAAATCATATTGTGTAGGTGTACACACATAATGGGCTTTTGTCAAAATAAAAAAGCAGGTTGGAGCCTTGTCCGGTTCTCCTAGCGTAATCAAAGCAACTGACTGCCCTCACTGCAATAAGGGCACCTAGAGAGAATGATGCTACTTTGTTTAATCATAGACAGTTACATTTCATTAACGCAGAAGTCATTTGTGATGCCCAGATGAGACTGACAAACATTGTGGCTCAGTGGCCTTGTTCAACTAATGATTCATTTATTTTGAGGAAAAGTTCCTTTGGCAGATGTGATGGTACTGTACGTGGTGGCTAGCTTGTTGGTAAAGTAACTTGCTGAACCATCAGTTATTCATATGGCCTGTACCATTCATCGTAACAGCAATCAGGTAATTACATGTGCCCGCTCAGACATTGGTACCTTACGACTTCCCACCGACTCCAAGAACGCAGTGTAGAGGCACTACAATGCTGCGCATGCTCGCTCTTGTGCACTCAGTTGCAGAGCGCAGCATAAGACTCGATGCCTCAGGAGAGAGGCCGCCCTACCAGCCACCATCGTGACTGCATATGTAAGAGGTTGAATAGCATAGTCCATATATGGCTGTTTCAGGGTGGTAACCAGGCATACAAATGTGCATACACCAGGTTTTATAGATCGGAATTGTTTTTGGCCTTATAGATTTTGCTGTTTTTCATGCTCTAATCCATATAATGTTTTATAAATGTGACCCCAGAGCTCCATCCCATCTAAACTGACTATAGCACTTCCAAGTGTAACATAAACCTAAACTCAACTGACTTTTCCAAGCGTATCGCTGTATCTCTTACTGACCACCTGATCTTCAACTTTTGAACCATTAACGCTTTTCTCCAACTGAAATCTTCATTCCCACTTCAACTCTGTCTAAGCCCTGTTATGGTGCCATCATCAGCAGCACTTACCCATACTTGAACTCCTCCAGCTATAGCACTCATGTGCTAGTAAGATAACAAAAAAAGGCACAGGTTTCCAAACAAAACAAAATAATTTCCAGTTTCAGAGATGTTGAAACCATTGATGGAAATAATACGCAGAAGTCATTTTCTGTAGCACTGTTTGCTAAAAGCAAGCATGACGGGTGATCGGAAGGAAGCATGGTAACAAACAGAGAAGGCAAGCTTTTTGCTTACTTGGCTGGGTCCTTTCTTAATCCCTAAACCAGCAAAGCTTTGCCGGCCGGAGTTGAATGGAATGCTTTCATTCATGTTACCCAGCTGCATTACAGAACTGAAATAGGCAAAATGAAAAAAAAAAAAATAATAATAATAATAATGAAAAACACACTGAAAATGTAATAAATAGCAGCCAAAGTCGAACAGCTAAATTTAGGCTGATGAGAGATGAGCACGGGGGCGGTGAGACTTATGAGGAAAACAGTCACCATATGATGCTCGTACATGCATGTTATAATGAGAATTATTTTATTTTAATAGTTTTAAATAGATATAACAAAGTGTAACAAAATGTGTGTCTGGCTTTAATGAGAAGAGGGCGTCTTAATATTGTGGCACACAGCCATGGAGTGGTTGTGCTCTTCAAGGAGGAGGTAAACACATGGTAGACTATATACAATGTTAAATGTATATGTGGGAGCATGTTCATTCAACAATTCAGATTTTCTACTTATGTAATCACTTGCAAATAACAGAAGTAGTATTTCTTCCAAACTGGACTTAGCGGCTCAATGTCATGGCAACTTTTAAGAACACATGACACAGTTCTGTAAAAACTGTTGTTCCAGCCTGTATGTCCTCCTTATGGGTTTCCTCTGGGTGCTCCAGTTTCCTACTATAATCCAAAGACACACCAGTTAGGTAAATTACCACTGCTAAATGGACCTTGATGTGTGTGTAAGTGTGCTCGCCCTGCGATGGACTGGCGGCCTCTCCATGATTGTCCCTGTCTCACTTCTGATTGTTGCCAGGATAGGCTCCACAACTCTGCTCAGGATAAATGGGTTTGGAAAATAGATGGATGGATGGATGGTCAAGGATAAAAATGGTACAGTCAATTCAGAATTCAACCAAGAATAGGTGGGTGTCCCAAATAAAGGGAATCTGACAAATACTGTGCACAGTAGAGTTTCAAAGAAGCACAGAGCATGAAACTAAATGAGCCATATAGAAACCTCATCACAGGTATGCAAAGACTAAATGGCAACTTCAAGTGATTTCAAATCAACACGGAGCTTCACATGGAGATAAGGAGAAGTGCTGAGCTCATTTTAACAGCTACATCATAGCTAAGTACTGCAGCTGAAAATGTAAAACAGCAGGTTACTGATGAGAATGTTCATCGTTCTTGAGAAGACTCTCGAAGTAGCAAGTGAATGGCCTTTAGATTGACCAAAAAATAAATAAATGGTCACTGACCCATCACAAACACTTCAAAGATTGTCCGCCAAGATGCTCAAAATCAGAATCCCTGTCCTTAGATCCACCACCACATGCATCAAATATAGACAGAATAATAAACTTGCTAAATGGTAAGAAATTCCTGTCTTAAGAGACTAAAGTGTCATGTTTGACCAAAATACTGTTTGCAGACACCAAGGGAAGGTTTTCATGTTTTTGATAGAAACGGATATCTTATTTTTATCATGATCACACAAAATTGGTTTAAAAATATAGTCAAAAGGCATTACTAGTGTTTCTAATGGCTATTATTGCTCAAAATTGCCAATTTTTAATTTATTATTTACTGCAAAGTTCCATTTTCCTCAGCCATTCCTTCAGTGTTCTAATGGTCAGCTCCCTTAAACTTATCTGTAATCAGTCGTATATAAATGCTAAGTGGTTATTCGAGAAACCTATGCAACTACATTGGCACCCCTGAAACCTATTATTCTGATTACTTGGGTTGTAAGGTACTGACATTCCTTAAAGTTCAGTTTCTTAGTTCAAAAATGGCCAAAATGAAACAGCTTTTTCAAGAAACACATTTCTGCAGAATGAAGATCATTCCATGTGACAGACTGCCAAAAAATGCAAGATTTCATGCAAAGGTGCCTGTTACTACTGTCTTGAGAGAAAGAGGTTGAACTAAAATTGACTGGGATAGAAAAAGAAGAGGAAGGTCCATGATGAGCAACTGCATAAGAGGATAAGTACATGAGAATCTGTAGTATGAGAAACAAATGCCATACAGATGCCTCATTTGACATCTTCCTTAAATACACGCCAAATACCAGTGTCATTTGCAACAGAGAAAAGATCATTCTGGGATGCTAGATTTAGAGGTAGGAGGAGGAGGATGCTGGGAGAATGCACCGATAATAGCACATTGCCGCACCTGCCACACGACGAACCACCCCTGGATTGGGACCCGATTGCAGTTGTGCAATGGATGGCACCACAGTGGAACAGGGTGAGGTTATTTTTTTTTTCTTTTTTACAGTGGCTGGTGTGCCAAACCTTTTACAGTGGCTGGTGTGCCAAACCTCCCACCAACCCCAGAGTTTTCCCTGCAAGTTGAAGGACCTGTTTGCAGGGCTGGATGCAGGGCCCAACACAGTAGAGTCACTTCTGGCATTTACAGGATTCGAACCGACAACCTTCTGATTACCAGCGCAGATCCCTAGCCTCAGAGCCACCATTCTGCCAGGGAAAAGCCATATGTGATGCTGGCAAATAAAAAGAAAAAGTTAAAATGGGCAAAAGACAACAGGCATTGGACGGAAGATGGTCAGCACCTCGGAATTGCCTCTTCTTTGTTTTAAGGGCACAAGCTTGTACTGATGGATCACTCAAAGAACAGTAAGAGGAAGTGGGCAACAGATAGAAGGACTACAACCAGAAATGGACAAGAAAATAATATTTTACTGTTCACCAAAATTTGCTAAAGACTTTTTCTACAGCCATGGAATTAACTAATTCTGCTGCAGGTTAAAAGTTGTACAGTGCTCTTTTGATGATGCAAAGACAACTTACAAAGTCATACACCTGTAATGTATTTAGGTTTAGGTTTCTTTATTTAGTCATGTTTACACGGGAAAACATGAAATTTGCCTTCTCAGTTGCATCTAATAACAGGTAACAGACAGAATGAAATAAAACAAGAGAAATAGAAATAAGAAAGGTTAAGGTAAGGCAGTTAGATAAAACATTTACACCAAAAAAAAAATTTATTTTTTTTTTAATTTAAAGGGAATACTATTTTTTAAAAATATAACTGATATTAACATTTTTACATTGTATTTCCAAAAATGTTCTTAAATATTCATGAAAAAGGAAACAATGTCGTCCTTATTTTTTTTAGCTGGGGAAGCAAGATAAAGCAGCATTTCTCATTATCATCACTACCAGATAAAACATCCATATGAGAGGTGGAACGCTGTTCAGTAAATTGTTATTTTCTATCAAAGCATAAACATAAAACATGTCTACTTTTTGAATAACTAAAAAATTTATGATTAAAAAAAAAAAAAATCACAGTAACCCTTAGCTCATAATGAGAAAGAGAGAGGTGTGCTCGTAGGGTTTTATGAGATAGGCCTTGACATTTAATAGGTTTCCACCAGTACGGTGGTAGGGGCAACTTAAGTTTACTTGCTAAATTATATTTTGAATTTCTGCAGGTACGGACCTCAACAACTTTGAAAGAATGTTTGTGGACTTTTTCCTACTTAATTAATATAATAATTCATTACATTTATATAGCGCTTTTCTTATTAGTCCAGACACATTCCAGGACTTGTCACACTGGTACATCTATATTCTATAGTATGTGAACAAAATAACTTTGGCTCCACAAAAATAATAGCAGCAAGTAACCACATTTTTGAAGCAGGTCAAATAAAGAAACATTGTAGAATAAAGGAGTGCTGGGAACCTTATGAACGGGTTTTCAATACAAGAATGAATACGCAGACTAAGGTGAATGTGCTTAAAACACAAGCACTTAGGGGACACCTTCATTACTCTTGTGAGATATGCACTTGGAACCTGGGATGAGAAAGGGAACTGCCACTAACTACCTTTTCAATACGCAGTTCTGAGGGGCAAAGCCCTGAAGATACCTGACCTTACTTCTGGGGTAGTACCGGTATTGTACCTCTTCCGAAGCAGGTGCTATACAGTATACACTGGCCACTCACAAGAAGTAGCACCTCATTCTGAGACCAAAGACTGTGACAGACAGAGCTTGCATATTATAGACAAGGAAGACACCCGTGAACAATGGCAATTGCTGTTTACTTGATTTGTTTTCTTTTTATTTCAAAATTAAACAGTGTTTACCTGGAGGCACTCCATCCCTTGAACCCTTGTCCAAGCAGTTACTCACGGCACATAAAACTCAACACACTGAACACACTCTTTCTGTTCTAGGGGATTACAGGCAATTTTGTTTGTTTTTTTTCCCTTCTGCACCATTTCTCAGATCTGTGGTATAGCTTCTCTGTGGCAGCTGGAGGAGAGAGCTCTGTGACAGCTGGCCTGTTAGCCGACAGGTACGGGTCAGGTAGAAGCATGTGAAATGCCAGTCTGCAGGATGTAGCACCCTGTAGCGGTTTCCATCTGGTGAGAGAACAGAGCTATGCCCCTCTGGATTGCTAGTGATGGCAAGGCCAGGGATGATTAATTACTCAGGACACCTATCCGTACATGAATTTTATTTTTTTTTTGCCTTCTTACAAATTTGGTTTTGTCTTGTCTGGCAGGCTCAGTCAAGTACACTTATGACAGTGAATGCATCTCATAATTCAATATACTCTAAAGCAATTCAAACTGTACACATGTCATGTGGTCCAATTGTGGGTCTTTCAAGGATGCATTAACATCGCCTCAGCCTACATAAACAGATGGACTGCTCTCTACATTTAATTGGCCTTAATAAAGTGAGGTTTGTAATTTGATAATTCTTCCAAGATATTTATTTATTTAGACAAACATGCACACTCTTACACGTTCTTGTTGCTAAATAAGTGATGTTCTTAATCCATTAATGTAGGTATGGTGGTGTCGCAGAGAAAAGATTTAAGTCTAGTAGGCCTCCACCTCAACTATTAAGCCTCTTCAAGTTCTTGAGCTACACATGTGTGGTTCAATGGCACAGATGATACTGGCATGTAAGACCTGGCTTTTTTGTTTTTTAATATGTTACTGAATTCAAAGATTCATGACAACACATACATTAAGATTAGTAAGACACACAGTACAGTATTAATGTACATTTTATTCAGATTACATACATTCGTTCTTTACCCCAGTGTTTACCTACAGATGCTTATTGGCTCTAACCATGCCCATTTATTTATGTTGCTAAGCAACACTAATTATACCACATTCGCACATAAAAAGCTGCGCACCTTTAAGGTGGTCGTAGAACACTGTGCCTTTAAGCATTGTGCAGAAGACTTTTCAAAGGATTTGAATTCACACTGTTCTAGTTTAATGATTTTATGCCCGACTTCCCATAAGACATCTATGAAACCGGTGTCTACTTACTAAATTGCCATACTATCATTTTTTCATATTTGCTTATTGAATTTTGACCTTATCCATGCTTAGTGATCTAATTACATTATTCATCCATTCTTCTCCAAGCCATCTTCACCCGGTTCAGTATTGGCATGCATGTGAGCCTACCATAGCAAAATCAGGAAAAAGGAAATAAGAGTGTCCTGTGAGCCTACCATAGCAAAATCAGGAAAAAGGAAATAAGAGTGTCCTGGACAGAGTGCCTATCTAATAAAATTATAGTAATCATCTGACTTCTGGTTCACGAACGTCCCCTGTCACCTTCAACAAGTCTTGTAGAGCCAGCAAAACATTAAGAAGGACAACCTCTCTTTTAGTCTACAGTGGTGCACTACTACACAGTGAAATGCGTTGTCTGGAGGTGGATAGAAAAAGTTTGGAAAAATCCACAAACATTACAAGACAACTTTGCAAGCAGAATGAAAGATGCCTCATTAGCTGAATGTTCGGTCTTGTTTAGGTGTGCATATGTCCTGTCCTGTCTTTCACCAAAATAACTAAAACATAATTAAATGACGTGCACCTTTTCTCCATTTAAACAAAAGGTGTCAGTTTTGATTAGCCCAGCACTAAAGTGAGCATTCATTAGTCCAGGGCAGTGGAATAATGTACTTGTCCTGATTAGGCCAGCCACCTAGTGAATAGAAGACTTCTTAAAGCGTCAAAATCAAATTGATTTACAATGATGTTCTCCTAAACTGTCAAGATCACAGTGAACAACAAAACACTTCACAAAATACTACCCATGACCTGCAATTAAATAGTAATTAAAAATGAAAGGAGTCAAAGCACTAAGCATTACCTGATGCCTCATGAAGTTTGTAAAGGCAAACATAATCAGAGATGTATCTACATGTAAATCAGGTGTTATCTGCGAGTCACTTTGGGTAACTGTATCAGTTAAATAAATACATTTAAAGAAAACATAACCTAAGATTTATCTGGCAGATCTCTATGTTGTTATGAAGAGATCTATAATTCACTATTAAACAAGAGAAGACGGACCTATAAGAATCCAGGTCTTAAACCCTCTGACGCTAGTGTCCATCTAAGCAATGGTCCTGGCCCTACAGGGAGTAGCCTGGGTCAGCCACATCGTATTATACTTCATCTCCTACACTCAGCAAATGGTGTAAAATGTTTATTCAAACAATGAAATGGATTTATAAGGAACATAGCCTTGTATTAGAAAGTGGCACTTTGAGGATCTTCAGATCTTAGCTTCGTATTATTTTAGACAACATGGATGAAAAGAACTAAAAATTCATGCTGGGAAAAATATGAATGGATAGCAGGATCTCATCCAAACTTTAATGTTTGTATAAATAAAATAGGTTGGCTATGATTACTGTCAGCTTTGGAAAACTTTACTTTTCTGCTTTCAACCAATAATCAAGAATCACGTACCTGATCACGACTGTATGTACTGAGGCGACAGCATGTACACCAAGAATAAAACCAAAGAAGAATCTCCCAATACGATAATACAGCTACAATTAATTTTTAATTTAGAAATGTTAATTGATGAAATCTTTTAGCTGCTTGTACTCTTAAGTATCTTGGTCTGAATATTACACATTTTTACAAGTTGCACAAACCAATTATCCATTTGATAAATTAAACCACTCTTTCCAGTACAAGTTCACGGTGAGACCAAGCCTAAAGGAGGAAACAAACGCACAGAAGAATCCAAACTTAAATTAGGCGCACACCCAACGTTATTCACATTGGGCCAGTTTATAGATGCCAAACACAGAAGAAACAGAAAAATGAAGTGAGCTGGTAATGCCACATGCTGCACCATTGTGTCACCCAGCTACACCCATTATGGCGCAATATCTAAGTATACATTTCATGAACTGGCAGTAACATCAGAACAGGTATTTGTTGTATTTTACTCAAAAAACATTCAAGTACAGTGAAAAACATCAGACAAGCTGAGCTTGCAATGCCTTTTAAAAATTACTCAGCCCCTTTTATACTTTAATATTTTACAACATTGAATCACAGTGGGGCGTAACGGTGGCGCAGTGGGTAGCACTGCTGCCTCGCAGTTGGGAGACCTGGGGACCTGGGTTCGCCTCCCGGGTCCTCCCTGCGTGGAGTTTGCATGTTCTCCCCATGTCTGCGTGGGTTTCCTCCCACAGTCCAAAGACATGCAGGTTAGGTGGATTGGCAATTCTAAATTGGCCCTAGTGTGTGCTTGGTGTGTGGGTGTGTTTGTGTGTGTGTCCTGCGGTGGGTTGGCACCCTGCCCGGGATTGGTTCCCTGCCTTGTGCTCTGTGTTGGCTGGGATTGGCTCCGGCAGACCCCCGTGACCCTGTGTTCGGATTCAGCGGGTTGGATAATGGATGGATGGATGGATGGATGAATCACAGTGGATTTAATTTGGCTTTTTTGACATTGATCAACTGCAGATTTCTACTGCAAAGCAGAATAAATTAATTTCAGATATAAAACACAAAACAATTGATTGCATAAGTATTCACCCCCTTCAAATCAGTATTTTGTAGATGCCAGCCATGATAGCCTTGAGCCTGTGTGCACAAGTCTCGTTCTCTACAAGCTCTGCCATTTTCCCTTTTTCTTCTTTGCTAAACTGCTCAACTTCTGTCAGGTGTCACGAGGATTGTGAGCAGCATTTATCATGTATAGGTGCAAATTCTCAACTGGATTGAGGTCCGGACTCTGACTCGGCCACTCCAGGACATTCACATTACTGTTTTTAAGTCATTCTTGTGTAGATTTGGATTTCATGCTTGAGGTTGTTGTCTTTTACGTCTTCTCCCAAGGCACAGGTTTCCTGTACACTACAGTTTTCCTCAAAGATTTCCCTGCATTTAGCTGCTTTCCTTTTATCCTCACAAGCCTTTCATGGCATGCTGCAGAGAAACAGCTCCATTGCCTGTTACTGCCACCACCATGTTTTCACAGTGAGATGGTATGTTTTTTTATAGTGTACAGTGCAACATGACATTTAGTTTGATGTCCAAAGAACCTCGATTTTGGTCTCATCAGACTACAGGACCTTCCATTTAACTTCAGTCTCCTTAGATGCCTTTTGACAAACACTAACAGAGATGTCACATATCTTTTTTTCTTCTCTTTGCCATGCTCCCGTAAACTTTGCAACTAGTGAAGCATCCAGTCACCAGCTGTTGTCTGTGCAGTCTTTTCCAATGTCAACTTGTAACTCTTTTACAGTTCTCAGAGATCTCTTGATGACCTCCCTCACTCGTGTTTTTCAGTTTTTGTGGACAGCCTGATCTAGAACGATTTACAGCTGTGCCATACTCTTTCTTCATGGTTGATTTTACTAGATATTCAGTTATTTGGATATTTTCTTGTCCCCATTCTCTAATTTGTGCTTTTCGTAGAGTTTCTAGTTATGTTCTTCAGTCTTCATTGTGTAGGTTAGGCCACCATATTGACTCACCACAAGTGGACATTTCAGATAAGGTCCATTCACTACCATCAATTGAAACCCCTTGATTACAGACAGATATACTATACATCTAACTAATTATGTAATGTCTAAAACCAGTGGAAACAAGGTATGATGATTTAGGTATGTCATATTAAAGGGACGGAGGTTTTCATTTTGACACTTTGTTGATTAGTGACAAAAAGCTAACTTAAATTCACTATTACTCAATGTTGTATGACAATAAAAGGTGAAAATCTCTAAGAGGTCAAATAATGTTTACAGGCCCTGTATGAGAATCTCCACATGAGTATACCCACATGCTTACATCACTAGAATCTCTCCAAACATGACTCATGATGTATGCTACCAGTTCAATGCCCACAGCCCATTCTCTACATTTTTATCATTGCATGCTCTTTGTACTGTGGTGTTCAGATAAATGTATTTAAAATACAGTTTCATTGTCTTTATTCTGAAATCAAGTATTTTTACTGAATAAACACAAACTTTGTCATATTTGTTCTTAAGTAAGACTTCTTTAGATGCCAGAATATGGTGGGAAATGTGCCCCCAACACATTAGTCAAAGTTTTCAATGCAAATCATCTTTTAGTACGGTATTAATATTTAAATGCTGGGTGATATAACAGTTTTCTCAGAAGTCAATGCCCATTCCTGTATAAAACGTATCAAAAAAAAAAAAAAAAACAACTTGCAGTGTTTATTACTGAAGTAATGCACCATTAACCAGTAGTTTATATCCTTCTCTGAAAAAAAACTCATTAAAAAAAAACAAAAAAAAAAAAACACTAATAACATATTCAACTTTATTTTTTCTAAATGCTAAGCATTCTTCATATTGTGAGGTAGCTCCCCACACAAACAATAAAAAAGCAACAGCAACAGAGCACACTTCATGACACCCACTCAAGTTAACCCACATCCATAAGTGAGTCAGCTTCAGCCAGAGATTTTGCTTTCGCACTACTCCATCCATCCATTTCCAAGGGGGGATTCAGAAATCAGTTTTGAAGACCATTTTTACTAGAAGTTTCAGTTATAGACCACCTAGATGACTTTGTCAGTCTTTGTGTTGAAGGCTCAAAAACAAATATAGGTTAACAGAAAGTCTCCTAAACTGATAATCTCAACCTTCACTGGCTATTAAAGTAACTGTGCCAATTCTTTAAAGTGCACATATGGAGCTCATGGATCTTTAAACACTCCTAAGGGACATACCAGTTTTAATATTTCACTTTTGAATATCTTTCCCAATCTAAAGCACTTGTTGTACACATGCACACATATCGCAAGCATCCACGCAACAATTTTGAGGTAAGAACACTTAAACCAATGTCTGGGGTCACTAACGGCTACTTCTCCTTCACCCACAGCCCAAATGGCGATGTCCACTGATGCCACTTTCAGTTCAGCCCCAGCGGTCACCCCTCTTCTGCCCCCACAGGCTATTCAAATCAGCAAAACTTGTCATTCATTCGCAAACTGGATCCCAAAGAGCACAAAGTGTCAAAAAATCCAAAGGAAAAAGCCTGAAAGGGAGGTTATATTGAGCGGGCAAGGCCCAGATTATGTTCTATTTAAGGACTTTTTATTTTCATATAAATTTGCCCAAATTTAACAAGAGTACTGGCTGGTCCTCAACACTGCATCATTCCTTTCTCGTCTTTCAAATATTACATACTGTATATTACTGGAGAGTAGAACTCATTTTTAGGATTGAGTATACTGCATTGATCAATGCAGCAGTGCCAACATACAGGGAACTAAAGGATCAGAAAGTGAACATTATATCCACCAATGTTGTCTCGTTACTATACTGACTCTCAAAAGACAGTGATAGGAATGAAATGTCTGGAAGTCAAAACAAGAGGAGATCAAAATCGAGAATCAGAACAATCTTTCTTCAAAGCCAAATCATAGGTTTGAAACAAGAGCTAGAATTCGAGAACCGGGAAATCAAACAAAAAGCCTTTTGAAGTCACTAATAAGGGCTTATATGTATAAACTCAGATGCACCAGAAATGTTCGTGTTGACCTAAATACCGTCACTCTGATGAGGTCAACAACGTCAAAAACTCTGGAATTCTGGGAACATTCCCATGGTAGATAATAGAAGCACAACTGTGTAAAATAGCAACACCCAAATAAAAAATAAAATTGCCTCATGATGAAATGTAAATAAATTATACCATCCTCAGAAGGGCCTTAAACGCAAAATCAAAATCGTTGAGGTCCAAAATCCTAACAAAGAGATACAATAATTTATGAATTCAAGCCGCAAGTCACATAAAAAATGAGCATAACAAATCCTAACTATTACAATGCTATTAGTTTTTTTTTTTTAACATACTTACAATTTATGAAAACCTAACTAGGCCCAGGAGCTATGATGGTGACTGTCTATAGTTACGACCTTAAGCATTTCTGTCAATGTCTGATGAAGTGTCCCAGTTAACTTTCTTATTCAAACTCAGTGGGGAGTGTTTAACTGCACAGTGTCAAAGGGCTAGCTCCTCAAAAATGAGTAGATTTTCAACTACAATATTTCCATCTACAATGCCTTATCAAACCACCATTTACAGTAATCCCTCCTCCATCGCGGGGGTTGCGTTCCAGAGCCACCCGCGAAATAAGAGAATCCGCGAAGTAGAAACCATATGTTTATATGGTTATTTTTATATTGTCATGCTTGGGTCACAGATTTGCACAGAAACACAGGAGGTTGTAGAGAGACAGGAACGTTATTCAAACACTGCAAACAAACATTTGTCTCTTTTTCAAAGGTTTAAACTGTGCTCCATGACAAGACAGAGATGACAGTTCTGTTTCACAATTAAAAGAAAACATATCTTCCTCTTCAAAGGAGTGCGTGTCAGGAGCACAGAATGTCACATAGATAGAGAAAACAATCTCTAGCAAACAAATCAATAGGGTTGTTTGGCTTTTAAGTATGCGAAGCACCGCGGCACAAAGCTGTTGAAGGCGGCAGCTCACACCCCCTCCGTCAGGAGCGGGGGGAGAGAGAGATAGAGAGAGACAGAGAAAAACAAGCAAGCAAAAATCAATATGTGCCCTTCGAGCTTTTAAGTATGCGAAGCACTGTGCAGCATGTCGTTCAGGAAGCAGCTGCACAAAAGATAGCAACGTGAAGATAATCTTTCAGCATTTTTAGACGAGCGTCCGTATTGTCTAGGTGTGCAAACAGCCCCCCTGCTCAATCCCCATACGTCAGGATCAGAGAAAGTCAGCGCAAGAGAGAGAGAAAGAAAAGTAAGTTGGGTAGCTTCTCAGCCATCTGCCAATAGCGTCCCTTGTATGAAATCAACTGGGCAAACCAACTGAGGAAGCACGTACCAGAAATTAAAAGACCCATTGTCCGCAGAAATCCGCGAACCAGCAAAAAATCCGCGATATATATTTAAATATGCTTATATATAAAATCCGCGATGGAGTGAAGCCGCGAAAGGCGAAGCGCGATATAGCGAGGGATCACTGTACTTAAATCATTTGCACCTACGGTGAGTTGTGCCCAAAAACAGGTAGGTACACAAATAAACACATTTTGCTTTCAAAGCTAATTTTACTTTTTCCTTTAAACAGAGTGGTGGCTCTGAGGCTAGGGATCTGTCCTGGCAATCGGAAGGTTTCCGGTTCGAATCCCGTAAATGCCAGAAGTGACTCTACTCCACTGGGCCCTTAACTTGCATTTGCTTCATTAATCTGCACCCAGCCCTGCAAGCAGGTCCTCCGACATACAAGGAAAACATGGGAGTTGATGGCAGGATTGGCACCGTAAAAAACCTCACACTGGTCTAGTGTGATTCTGAGGTGTCACCCAATCCAGGTGGTTCATCATGTGGTGGGAGTGGCAATGAGCTATCAGTGTATGCTCCCAACCTCTCTCTCTGTCTATCCTCTCTTTAAGCAGTCAGCCACAGAGACTGGATCAGCTTGTGGCAGATGTCATTGTGCCTTTATTCAAAAATATGTTTCTTTTTCCCTTTGTTTTGCTTCAATATGCTACCATGCTTTAGAGGATATCAATCAAGCAAAGAAAGCATCGCTTCATGACTCGTTTATTGTTTGACTAAAAAATGCTCTGCCATCATTTTAATACAGTTAAAGGACGGAAGTTTTTTTTTCCTTTTCAATTTTCAGACATTTTTCTCAATGTGTTCCCTAACATTTTACTAAATGTTTCAACTAATGTGCCATTTATGCAAAACAGAAAAAGAAAAGGAGATAAAAAAAGATTACCTCGAGTTTGAAAAGCATTTGTATGCTACTGGGCAAGTTTCGCACATAAGTGAAGTTTTCCACTGCCCCAGGCTGAAGTACGTGAAATCCTGTTTTCGACTAAATGTACTCACCGTGAGGAAACATGTGCAAACAAGGGACGCCTGCAAACCACAGCCAATTCTATTACAAGCCTTGGGTTTGCTGTCTTCTTGTATGCAGCGCACAGCCGGAGCCAACACATTGCTCTCCCTGCCACTAGTTAGCATATCATAGCCCAGAGGATTCTGTTAATAGGTTTCCACTTTACCTTTCATCTCAACAATCCGGCAAACATGCCCACATAACTTGATCGTCTCCGAGATGCGTTTTTGAAATTCAACCTGGGATTATTATTTTGTAGCTTGCCTTGATTCTGGCAGCTCCTCCAAAGCTTGTTTGATTAAATTTTTGTTTCTCACTGGGAGCTGTTGTCTGTCATTCTAAAAATGAAACATGTATTTTTTTCATAATAAAATGTACATCTGGCACCATTTAAGGACATTTCTCAGCGAAAACGACACTCTGGTCTCTTCAGCCTTCAACTGACAACATGCTGAAAGACTAGCCAATAAGCTACCAACTGTTATGTTCTTTTATGGTGTCCTTGTGTATGTATTCACTCAGCTTTGAGTTTAACCTTACTTTGGATAAAAAGGTACCTTAGATAAATTAACTGTACAAATCAGTAATTCAATGGAAACATGTAACTAAGCCCATTTAAAAAAAATGCCATACAAAATGTACCCCATTCCAACTATAAAAGGTCTCTAAAGCAGACTGTATATTTATGGCAATCAGGCCACTAACATGATGCCTTAGTTGTATTCTGGAAATCAGAGGCTTTAGATAAAAATAAATGATTAAAACAAAATTTTGTTTTGCCTAGGATAAAACAGTGAAGTTAGCAATCACTGAGTGTCAGCTCTAACAGGGCTGCATTTTATCCTACAAGATGCACTTTCACAATTTTTTTAAATGCAGTTTTTCCTGAACTATTCCTTCTTTTTGACTTTACATTTTACTGTTTAGCATCTTGATAGTAAGATTTTCATCTTCTCCCGGATTCTGCCTTCCCATCTCATTGACCTAGCAAGAGTGCAGATATACAAGTCAACAGCTCCCCCTTCTGTCAGCTGCCATGAAGTGCACCTGATTTGGTCTATTCCTGGGACCTAGCAGGACCAAAGTAAGAAAAGATAGCACTTTCCAGATAACATTTGTTAAAGTACTTACTTGAAAATCGGAAGAAGCTAATTTACTATAGGGTGAAGTAATCAAAATAAAACCTAGAAAAGTTGAAAAAAATATACGTCACCTTGCCTCTGATGTGACATACTTTCCAAAATGTAGAACACAAAACTGATGTTTACCTAACTATTTGATTACCAATTCTTTTCTTCCAACTGTAGGCCTACTGCTGCTACTGTTAAAAGTCTGACAATACAAGACCACTGGGTCAGAAACTCATTCTGATGAAGAAAATCTGAAATGTCACTCCTGGATATAGTGTGCATATGAAATAAGTGACATACTGTATGAAGCTGTAACTGAACATATTTAGCTTTAAAAACTGACATGTACATGTCATGGCATCGATCTCAATACATAGCCTTGTGTGTGTTTGAATGTGCCTCTCTCTGCTCTCAAGTGGCACAAATCTGTAAACATCATTACAAAAGTCAATCCATATCTATGTGAGTTCACATCAGGCAGGTTTGAACAACAGTGGTGGAGGTCCTTTTTACTTACTTACTTACTTACACTGCAACACTCTTTAGCTTTCAAAAGTGTGCTGGACACATCAAGGCATACATTTTAGCTTGTAATAATGCAGACCCATCAAGATAATATAACTACCCAAATATGTGTAGGTTGCATCACTAGGGGCCTGAGTTGCCTCGAAAGCTTGCATATTGTAATCTTTTTAGTTAGCCAATAAAAGGTGTCATTTTGCTTGGCTTTTCTCTACATTCACTACACCAGAACATGTACCCATCCATTAATTTTCCCACCCACTTAATAACAATGATAATACATTTACTGTATATAGTTATTAATGTTGGGTAATATGATGCCAACAGTACTAGTTTAATTAAGGCAAACATGGAAAGAGTGCTAATTCATTGCAGGCCACACCACTCCATGGTAGAGAGCCTAAAACTTTAAATAGGCTGACCATGGTAAAACTTAGTAAATGAGGTGTAAACTCCTTACAGAATATAACAGACAAAATACTCACTGTATAATCAGAACAACAAAAGTAAGTGAAAAGATTTGGCACAGCTTTATCTCAGGATGATCTGCTACTGGGTATACTAATAAGGACAATGTTAAAAAAGAAATAAAGTACTGAAGTGTGGCTACCAGCGGCTGTCACATTTCAAACCCTCATTGCCGCTAAGAAGATTACCAATTAGGATGCTTGGATCAACCAATTAACATCAGAAGATGTCATCTTGTTGACTCCCAGCAAAGACAGCGACAGCTCAATTAGGAGCACATCTGCTTCTGTGGTGTCGAGTAAAAGTCCTGTTGTCCACATCGAAAAATCACATTCATTAGTAGAACAAGAAACAGATGCGATAGACAGGACTAAGTGAAACAAGCTACAAGCACACATTCCAACTCATGTCCTGCTTCATTCTAATATACAGGAATAAGAAGAGTGTTTCCATTCAGCTTTCGCCTTTTGTTACAGTATGTTCATTTTGCAGTGTGTGTGTGAAACTGTATAATGCCACAACTCTGTACTTAAGGATTTCAGGTTCTTTAAATCTCTCTATCCGTTTAATAACCCACTTATCCAGTTCAATTTTAAAGGCCTAACTCGAAATCGACAATTAACCTGACATGCACCATGTGTCTGAAAAAGTCTAAGAATTCACATAAAAATTCAAACATGAGCAAGTACAAAACATGTAAGCTTCACACTTGGACTCCAACCTGGGACACTATAGAAAAGAGAGGACATAAAACTACAGCAAAAACACTCGCACAGATCTCAGCAACAGCAACAGGAACATAACTTGAGAACTTACAAATCATTTTCTTCTCTCACAAAGTGAAACTTCCCAACTAAAATATGATACCCAGCTATCTGCTCCCACACACCTTCTATATTGTTGCTGATGTCTGTATCTGTGTGTTCCAAAAGGACCTAAAAAGACCACACCATAGTCTGACCACCTCCAAATCTGAGTGACTACATTGTGACCTGTAGACATGTGTGCATGGTCACTACTGGGTTAATGGCATACATACTGGATATAAACTGTTTACTGGCAATGGTTATGGCATGCTGAAAAGAAAATATCGCACTCAACCACAAAAAGAACAAAGAAGCAATAATGAAAAGAACTTAAGATGAAGCCTCTTTTCTGTCTCAGAAAGGTTCATCATTAAATGAAACACCTTATTAATCATCCTATAAATCCAGATATTTCAAAGGCATTCTCTCAAGAAGGAAAGGCCCTGGTAAAGCTCAAGCACTTGCATATTTCTAACTCTTCAGTCTGGAAGCAGATGCTTAATGAATATCAAGCGGTTAGTAATGTTGTTTTAGTGAAACATGTGAATGAGAGCCCCAACTCAATCTTCCCAGACTTGTTAAATCTTAATAAAAAGTGACCATGCACCCGGAAAACAAATTCTGTTCTGAGCCGTTTCTTACTTAGCCACATGCTGTTGATTAATAAACAAAAACAGACTGTATGACAAATTGCTAGACCAATCTTCTCAATCATATTCATCCAGCAGTCTTGGGTTAAAGCTGACAACTGAGACATTCGGTAATATCCGCATACTTTCAGGTAGAGGGTATCACAAGGCCACAGAGGTCTAATGACTCAGGCAGGGCTCTGAATTAGTCACGTGTGTGTCAACATACAAAACACTTACCAAAATGCCACAAAAAAAATCACAGCACTTAAAATGAGAGCTTTACTTAATACAATCATGACATAAGGATAATAAAATCAAACATATTTACAGTATGTTTTCAATTTGCATAGCAGAAGAACAAATGCTTACCAATGGTCATTGACTCAGACAGCACTGATGAAGGCAGAGTAGCGTTTATGTAGTTGTCCTGCATCATCGTTGTTGGTTTCAGGCTGATGGGACAGACAGCAAAACGTTAACTTTAAAAGAACTGTTGAGCACCACTTTGCTTGGCTTTCAACTTTCTCATCTATTTTTTACTGGTAAATGCCATCTTTTCAGTTC
Organism: Erpetoichthys calabaricus; assembly: GCF_900747795.2. Lineage (NCBI taxonomy): Eukaryota > Metazoa > Chordata > Cladistia > Polypteriformes > Polypteridae > Erpetoichthys > Erpetoichthys calabaricus. Next base: position 139,369,472 of record NC_041404.2, on the reverse strand, counting down.
AGAGATGTTAAGACTTTAAATAAAGTGCCCTAAGTGTACAAAATGCAAAAAAAGAAAATTCCAGATGTTCTATTTTTCAACAGCTGGTACATATTTCAAACACCACCATCTCGTTCAGATTCATTTTGACCTACCATATTTCTGTGTTTATTGAACTTCTGCATAAGCTAAATTTCCCTTTGGGACAAATAAGGTACTGACTTACTAATTACCCACCTAATTTGGTGAATTTAAATATATATCCTAAATGTCATCAGTTCTAAAGCTTACGTTCATCACTACCATATGTTAAGATGGTCAATCAATATAAAACAGGTTTGTGGTGAAAACTCCGACATTCAGAGCACCTAAAACAGGGTGTCTGAACTGGGTCAGAAAAGCTTAGAAGGCGCAGTAGTCAAAGATGTTGTGTGAGTTAAGCTGAAGTAACCCTTTTATTTCATTGTTGCTCCATTTCCCTGTTTGATACATTAAACCTTTTTCTTTCCTAATCATTCCAATTTCAGGTAATATTTCCCTGCTAAACAGAAGTAGAGTTTAAGTAACCTTTGGTTTTCCCACTAAAATAGAGCAAAGTGTTATACTTTATAACACGTTTGTTTTTAGAATATGAGATTTTATAAGAGCATAAATTGAACACAGTGTATGCAGGAATAATACACACAGACTGGGAAATTGGGGACAGAGAAAAATAGTGAAATGCGATGACAAAAACAACTCGGGAGAACACTGAAAGCAGAGACAACACATGAGTTTTAGTATTTTCAGACTTAAAAATTAATTATGCCAATGGTAATATAGTCATATGAAAAAGTTTGGGAACCCCTCTCAGCCTGCATAATAATTGTCTCTCCTTTCAACAGAAAAAATAACCGTGGTATGTCTTTCATTTCCTAGGAACATCTGAGTACTGGGGTGTTTTGTGAACAAAGATTTTTAGTGAAGCAGTATTTAGTTGTATGAAATTAAATCAAATGTGAAAAACTGGCTGTGCAAAAATGTGGGTCCCCTTGTCATTGTGCTGATTTGAATGTCTGTCACTACTCAATGCTGATTACTTGCAACACCAAATTGGTTGGATTAGCTCATTAAGCCTTGAACTTCATAAGCAGGTGTGTCCACTCATGAGATATAAAGGTATTTAAGGTGGTCAATTGTAAGTTGTGCTTCCCTCCCTTTGACTCTCCTCTGAAGAGTGACAGCATGGGATCCTCAAAGCAACTCTTCAAAGATCTGAAAACAAAGATTGTTCAGTCTCCTGGTTTAGGGAAAGGATACAAAAAAGCTATCTCAGAGGTTTAAACTGTCAGTTTCAACTGTAAGGAATGGAATCAGGAAATGGAAGGCCACAGGCACAGTTGCTGTTAAACCAGCAGGTCTGGCAGGCCAAAAAAAATACAGGAGCAGCATATGAGCAGGATTGTGAGAATGGTGACAGACAACCCACAAATCACCTCCAAAGACCTGCAAGAACATCTTGCTGCAGATGGTGTATCTGTACATCGTTCTACAATTCAGCGCAATTTGCACAAAGAACATCTGTATGGCAAGATGATGAGAAAGAAGCCCTTTCTGCACTTACGCCACAAACAGAGTCGCTTATTGTATGCAAATGCTCATTTAGACAAGCCAGATTCATTTTGAAACAAAGTGCTTTGGACTGATGAGACAAAAATTTAATTATTTGGTCATAACAAAAAGCGCTTTGCATGGCAGAAGAACACCACCGCATTCCAAGAAAAACACCTGCTACCTACTGTCAAATTTGGTGGAGGTTCCATCATGCTGTGGGGCTGTGTGGCTAGTTCAGGGACTGGGGCCCTTGTTAAAGTTGAGGGTCGCATGAATTCAACCCAATATCAACAAACTCTTCAGGATAATGTTCAAGCATTACAAAGTTAACAAAGTTTCAATTACACAGGGTTTGGATATTCCAACAAGACAATGACCCAAAACATACTTCGAAATCTACAAAGGCGTTCATGCAGAGGGAGAAGTACAATGTTCTGGAATGGCCGTCACAGTCCCCTGACTTGAATATCATCGAAAATCTATGGGATGATTTGAAGCAGGCTGTCCATCAAATTGAACTGAACTGGAGAGATTTTGTATGGAAGAATGGTCAAAAAATACCTCCATCCAGAAATTCATCAAAGCCTACAGGAGGCATCTAGAGGCTGTTAGATTTACAAAAGGAGGCTCAACTAAGTATTGATGTCATCTCTCTGTTGGGGTGCCCACATTTATGCACCTGTTTAATTTTGTTATGATGCATATTGCATATTTTCTGTTAATCCAATAAACATAATGTCACTGCTGAAATACTACTATTTCCATAAGGCACGTCATATATTAAAAGGAAGTTGCTACTTTGAAAGCTCAGCCAATGATAAACACAAATCCAAAGAATTAAGTTCCCAAACTTTTCATATAACTGTATACATTTACAATGGCTCAATGTGACACCGATTGCTCTTTTTATTGTTAGCCAAGTCAGACCTTTTTTTTTTTTTCCTTTTGTGAGGGTACTGTTGTACACTAGAATATAATATTTATTTATTGAGCTTCTGTAAAAAGCCAAATTTCCCCCAGGTACAAATAAGGTGCTATCTATCTAAAAAGGTAATGCACTGGGTTCACTTTTTACGCCATAATGGCTGTGCATGTACAACACTTTCCAGATACAACCTAATAATTGCAGTTGGAAAGAAATACTAGATTAAAGTCTATGGGTAAGTTAGAAAAGGCAAATATAACGAAAACAATTGATAATTAACTTTATATAAAAAGCAGTGCAGTCTAGGTCATAGTAACTTCTAATTTAAGAGCTTCACAGACTCAACCTGGTGATTACATGATGTGTTATATATAATGCAGACACTGTTAAATCAAAATTTTCTTCTTATTTGATGCTTAATGCTGTTGTGTTACTTGTGAGATAATTATAGAGACTCTCTGATGCACAATACTATGGGCTCACCTATCTCAAAGCAATGAGGGACTTTACAATTAGTTTAATTTCATGGTGCATTTATATATTCTGATGGTGTTTATCAATCCAGAAAGCTTAAAACGCTTTATCCAGAACTTTATTATATTGTAAGCTTGTTTACAAACATAATTTATAAAGCATGACTTTAACTGTGCTTTGAACTGAAAAATACATTTCTTACTTCTACTTTCCACAAGGCCTGATAAAACACAAACAAGAACATTTTCCATTGTTGGCCTAATAAGATAAACAAAAGAGTGTTTCACATTAAACTGACCTGGTGCTATCATTTATAAGAGTTCCCTAAGTAATGACCTGCACTATACAACCTCAAATCGAGCATCCATATCAGTAGACTGGCTATCAACGTTTTAAAGACTTAAAAGTCCTTAATTGTTTGAACTGAAGAGACTGCAAATCAGAAGTGTGACCTTCAGATTTGATTACACTTGATTTTTACTGCCAATGTTTAAGCTCTAGGGGATAAGTCTGCTTTATATAGGCCAGTGACATAAGATCCTGAAACAGTATTAGCAGGTAAAGAGAGCAAAGGCACGAGAAGCTATAAAGTGACATTAAACTTCATAATCTGTGATTCTTTACAAGGGCTGCTAATGTATATTGCATGATGAGTTTTACAGTCATAGTGCCATCTAATCCATAACATGCAATAACTAAACAAAGCTTCCTAGTGGCATATGATCAACAAAAAATGTCCTTGCCTGTACTGGGTGTCAGACTGTTTCTCTCCAATTTCCACAGAAACAGCAGTAAGATCCTCCTCTTGGTATCCGGGGATCTCTGAAAAACATCAAAAATAATTATAACAGAAATTATTTTCAGCACTACAGCTGCTTAAATATTTACACCACATTACAGATATTTGAACTGGATGCTGAACACTCAAAGTTCCTTTGAGATACACATCAGTCCTTACTGAGACAGGCACACTGGCAAATTGAGACATTTGGGAGTTTAAGTTGCCCTGGGTGGCCAGATGGCCTAGATCCATCAGGCTTTGAACTTTCTCCAAGAACTGCAGGCCCATAGAGGTTTACTTTCCTTCAAATTTTCATTACACTAGCATTTATTTTCCTCCCGCACAAGCGCCTCTAGCCAGGAGTTTTGACATACTGTATGTTACAGTATATGTCACAAATTGGAAAAATGGACATCAGTTTAATGCTTAATATATTACTAGGTATATAAAATGTGTGTTAGAATTTGTAAAATCAATTCACCTGTCTCAAAGAACACTGGTCTCAAAGTAACAGATAATGTACCTTTGAAACTGAGAAGCTGTGACCAAATGCAAGTTAAGGAAAATGTCACAAGTTCAACAAGTACGGTGCACACTATGAGGTGTGTGGTATGGACTGGTGCATAACTAGATGGTTTATATTGATAGAAGCATTACAGCAGAGTTTTTACCCGAGATGGATCTCCACAAATAGAAAACGCAGAGACAGAACATGAGCATTTGTTGTTTTCCAACAAGACAAAACATCTTTAGAAATGTTCTAATAACAGGCCTTTCCTGTGGTAGAATCCCAGGTAAATTTGGGGCCTGTCAAAAATCTTTTAAAGGAAGAGATTACAATACCCATTTCGAGTTCATATTTTAATCAGAATATTCTGGAAGTCAGCAGTACAGTGCTGTCCTAATCATAAAAGAGTTTTATAAGAGAAAGGAAATTTGTCTAGATAAATCAGTATCAAATTTATTGGCCAAGTGTGCATGCATACAAGGAATCTGACTCCATTCTTTTTTTTTTTTTTTTTTTTTGAAGGCTTTCCAAGTAAAGTTACATGACACACATCTATAAAATTGGCAAGTATACGCTTGAGATAAACACAAGATATAAACAGGTTGTAATCTACATTTGTATATCAAACAGTGATAATTATATTGTTGTCACATTCCTGGAATTGACAGAGAGACTCTTTGAATAAATACTGACATATTGAACGGTAGAAAGTTTCCTTAAAGGGTTAAATTATATATTACTGTTGTGACGGACGGCCGGCAGCTTAAAGACTGGAAGCTACTTTGGGACACTGCCTACCCCAAGAAGCTAGATGGAGACTTCCCTTCAGCATAATGGTGCCCTGGATTCCCGAAGGGCACCATGGGATCTGGAGTTCGGCTTCACAGCCCTGCTGGGGACCATGGGTGCCACAAGGAGACACTGCAAGGGGAACTGGGAGGTTTTACTGTCTGCATAGCCCAGAAGTACTTCTGGGCTGAAGAAAACGCCAAGTTCTCTATCTGACCCGGAAGTGCTAGCAAGTCACGTGGACGGAATGAAAGAAGCACTTCCAGGTCAAGGACTATATAAAGGACTGCTAGAGACCCAGCAAGCGAGCTGGGTCAGAAGGAGTGTGACAGAGCTTGCTGGGAGGTGTGGAGGACAGATTAGTGATTATTAGTGTGCTTATTAATTGTGTTTATGATGGCTATAGTGCTTGGAAGCACTGTGGAAGAAGAAAACAAAATTAAAATACTTCTTCATGCTTTTACTCTGTGCCCTGAGTGTCTGTGTGTTGGGTATAAAGGGGCAACAGCAACCCCTAGCGTCCACTCTCTTCCAGTATTTCTAAGGCCAGGGGGTTGTTTACTGGATACACAGGTTGTTACTAGCAAAATATTTTTCTTTTCAATGCTTTTACTTAAGAGTTAAATTAGACTGGTTTGTTACCACAGAGCCAATGAGGGTAGACAATCTATTCCCCTAACTTCTTTAAAATGACATCATGTCAAGTCGCACATGTCCCCTCAAAGTCCTAAAATCTACCAAACAAATTGGTAATTTATTCCGTCTATGGTTCTCTTTGTGAAGAGAAGCTTTATAATGCTTGTGTAAAAATTTACAAAGTATCCGTCTATGTCCCCACATTCTTGTTGAAAGACTAACTTTAAAATATCAGCTTGGCAGTACTTTTATAATATTGAATGGTTTAATCTCGTCACCCCTTAATCTCTTTTTTGCTTAAACTGAAGAGGTTCAAATCCTTCAATCTTCCCTCAGAGCTCATACCTCCCAGTCCTGAAATCAGCCTAGTCACTGTTCTCTGGACTTTCTCTAGTGCAGCTGTGTTTTTATGTAATACAAAGATCATACCTGCACACTGTAATCCAGAGGAGGCCTCAACTGTGCGTGAAATGCTTTAGCGTAACATTTGCTGACATATACTCCACACACAGGGAGCACTATATAACCTAACATCCACTTATCCCTATTAATTGCTCGTGTACACTGGAAGAAGAAAGTGAACAGTCCGCAACACAAAGGTCTACTTTCAAGTTTGAATCTTCCCATTGTGTGTGTGTGTGTGTGTGTGTGTGTGTGTGTGTGTGTGTGTGTGTGTGTGGATAGATAGATAGATAGATAGATAGATAGATAGATAGATAGATAGATAGATAGATAGATAGATAGATAGATAGATAGTGAAAGGCGCTATATGATAGATAGATAGATAGATAGATAGATAGATAGATAGATAGATAGATAGATAGATAGATAGATAGATAGATAGATAGATAGATAGATAGATATGAAAGGCACTATATAATAGATAGATAGATAGATAGATAGATAGATAGATAGATAGATAGATAGATAGATAGATAGATAGATAGATAGATAGATAGATTTTGTACCTGTAATACTTTACATTTACATCTAATCATTACATTTGTCACAAATGTACACAAGTCTGAATTCTATCTAGGTTTACCATTCTACCATATTAGTGAAACATGACACCAAACCCTTCCCTACCCCTGCATAAAACCATGTTGACTGTTCTGTAATATACCTATTTCTGACATGTGTTGCTCAATTTCTTCTTCTATTCATTTACATGTAACTAATGTTAACCTTTGTGGCCTTTCCTTGCTTTGATTACACTCAATCACCTCATTTTTATGTAACAGAGAATTTACGACTTTCTAAACTGCACCAAGTGCAGTGATTTTTGAACAACATACATCAAGGTTTTATATATGAATTCAGTATCCTCCTTACGCACTCTAGGACAGGGATCTTCACTTGTGGTCCTGGAGGGCCACAGTGGCTACAGGTTTTTAATTCCAACCAGTCTCTTAATTAGAAGTCAGAATTTGCTGTTCAAGATGTTAAAGAGACTTGACATTTAACTCTATTGCTGGTTAGTGCTTTCATTTATCCATCCATCCATCCATTATCCAACCCGCTATATCCTAACTAGATACACAGGGCGCAAGGCAGGAAACAAACCCCGGGCAGGGCGCCAGCCCACCGCAGGGCACGCACACACACTCGGGACAATTTAGAATCGCCAATGCACCTAACCTGCATGTCTTTGGACTGTGGGAGGAAACCCACGCAGAAATGGGGAGAACATGCAAACTCCACACAGGGAGGACCGCTTTCATTCATCCAAGGTAAATTTTAATTACAATATAGAGCAGGGATCCCCACTCACAGTCCTGGAGGACCACAGAGGCGACAGGTTTCAATTCAAATTGTTCCTTAGTTTGAATCAATGTATTTGCTGCTATAGCAATATGTTTTTTTCGGCCATAATTTTAATTTACTTGCTTATTACAATTTAGAGTCCTTTATTTCCTATTTTAGTTCTAAACAGCTACATTCATTTTATAACTGTTGCCTGTATTCCTAACCAGCCAAGAGTTAATAAGCAAAATGCAAACAAAAAGAAACCACCAGCTCTCCAGCTAACTTGATTCCATTTTCAAAGATAAATGTGTATCATGAAGTATCAGTGCTATTAAATTGTTTATAAATAAATGAAAGAGAAAACAGGAGGATTATGAAGTGCAAAATCAATTCTAGTTCACAACATATACTGTTATCAAAACAGGAAACTAAGATTCATCTTGGATGAATGAAAGCACTAACAAGAAATACGATTAAATGCCAAGTTTCATTATAACCAAGGGCTGATTTTAATTAAGTAACTGGTAGTTGTAACGAAAACCTGCAGCCACTGTGGCGCTCCGGGACCGAGAGTGAAGAACATAAACAACACAAGCAGCATGGCTGCACACTATATAGTGCAGCTGTCTTCTCCCCATACTTCCAAACAATGAGTATTTATGTCATTACCAATTCTAAATCAGCCTATTGCATGTGCATGAACAGGCCATATCATGAAATGGTGCCCCCACGTTCCAGGGTTGTTTTCTGCACTGCACATGATGCCACCCCCTAACTGCATGATCCATGACCCAGAAGTAAAATAAGCAGAGAATGTTATGTTAATTAAACAAGAAGTGTTTATGCAAAGAAAAAAAAAACATGTTCCTGTTTAACATGCTAAATCCAAATTAATTCTGACAAAGTCTAGGATTGTGAATAACTTGCAGTGTGTTAAGGCTGGCTGAAATGTTTCATTATAAAATTCTCTTAAAAGTAAATTAAACTCGTAGCTTCAGCCAGACTGATTGAATTTCTTATTGGGAAAAAAAAAATCCAATTATGAGTTTTAACGAGTTTCCTCTAAAAGGTAACCCATTTTTCTCCAAAAGTACTTTCCTGTCCCTAAATACTAAAATGTATTACCTTGAACAAGAAAAATCACAAAGCCTAATGATTCCAGGGTAGAGGATATTGAAAGCTGGTGGCTATTTTTCACTAGCTTTCTCCTGACATTTTTAAATAACTGTGTTTTTCACATGCATAAGGCTTTCCCAGGTCTTTTTACAGTTTGTTTTTCTAGCTCATTTGACTTAATGGCAAAGTATACCATGTAACCAAATTTTTCTTTGTGAAAAGCAGCATGACTACTTTGAATTGCTGAACCTGTTATAACATCATACAGCACTTTTGACACTTTTGGATTTCTAACCCCTAAACATATTCAAGCATACATACCTGGTTGTGACAAAGAACCAGCAATACTGACTGGGATAAGCATGTCAGAGCTGTCGTTATCATTAATGACTTGCAAGGGGCTCCATGTTGAAAAACTTGACAAATTTTCAACTCCAAGCCTAGAAGTACAAAAATAAAGTGCACATATACATAAGGTCTCCAAAAAAGGTGGTGAACCCAGACCACAACTCAGTCATATTCTAAAGCTAAATTCATTAATACACATTAACCACTAATAAATCCTTTCCTCAGCATCATATGTATACCTTCAATAGCCATACTTGCAAATTAGTATAGCAATGTATAGGGGCGAAGTGGAGGCTCAGTGGCTAAGGATCTGTGCTGATATCTGGAAAAGTTGCCAGTTCAAATCCTGTTACTGCCAGAAGGGATTCTACTCCGCTGGGCCCTTTAGCAATGCCCTGAACATGAAAATTGATCCAGGGGCGCTGTACCATTGCTGACCCTGTGTTCTAACCCCCCAAAGGTAATGCAAAAAGACAATTTCTCTACGGGGATTAACAGAGCATATCAAATCAAGATGAACAAAAAAAAAATGAACACATATTAAGTACACCTAACATGCAGTATACTAACACACACATAACAATGGAGTGCCATTCAATACTGCACCTTGTTTAACAACTGTTTCTCAGGTCTGCCAAATAGCGGCAAATATAACAACTCAATTGGGTCCTTGGACATTATTTTCACATAAGATTTCAATGTAAAGATTTGTACCCTCTATAATTAATAACATTTCTGAAGCCCTTTTCATTTTTTTGGCAGTACTGCATTCCCATTATTTACAATACAAGCACAGACTTATTTATAAATAGAAGCGTACAGGATATGAATGAAAAACTGAACTTTAGAAACCTTGTAGGAGCATAATCTTCACTGTCTGAATATTAACAGGTCAAGGATTTTGACAGAGATGTCTAGAATTGTTTCTCTGCCATGACTAACAGACACAAACAAATTCAGTTGAAAATTACACTTACTCAAACAGACCTGCATCAGCAAAAACAAAAAAAAAAAAAAGGACAATATGTTATCAAATGCCACCAGCAGACAATGACAATGTTCTTCTAAAAAAAATGTAGGTTTTATTTGTAACAGATGTGTTAAAGTCTTGCTTGGTAAATATCTGTTAATATGTGTATCAACATCCCACAACCATATGCACAGTCACAGGTGTCGTCTCTGCTGCACAGATAACCAATTTTATCTTATTACTGTCTGACGTCCTGTATGCACACAAACACACACACATACATACTTATATATTCAGGGGGTGTAACACTCTATTGAAACAACAAACAAATACAAATATATAAAGCACACTCAATATTCCAAATCAAACAGAAAATTGCAAATCTTTCTCTTTACAGCTTTACTGTGCAACAGCCATCCACTTCCAAACCTGCTTATCCTGAGCAGGGTCACTGGGACACCGGAGCCAATCTCTGTGGCAACAATGAAGGACTAATTAGCTCTTGTTCAAGCCTAGCATGTATGTATTGTTTTTTATTTCTCTTTTTTGGTTACACGGCTTCTGTTGTTATCAATGAAATGAATAAGCTTCTGTCCAGTGAAAAAGACCACCCTATTTCTTTTCAAGGCAAACTGGCTGAGTGCATGTAGAGAAGGTCTTTCGGCATTTACTTGTATCTTATCAGTGTGCACACACTGAACAGGTGAACTTCAAATCAGAGAGAATGGAAGCCACAGTGAGGCTCCAAGAACAATTAAAAAGAATATTAAACAAATGAGCGAGAAGGATTTTTTAAACAGGTAAATTAGCATGGAACTTAACTAATACAAAGAGCAAAACTCCTGTTTAATGTTCGTCTTGCTTATCAGTGGCATCTTACAAACATATGACAGTTTAATAAATATAAATTGTATTGCAAAAACAGCACATAAATGGTCTCCTAGTGGAGACACCAGACCTTTTAACATATATTTAAATGTATTGAAATTAATCTGCATTTCTGATATAAAATATTAGTCTAGATGACAGCTGCAGTCTCCCACCATGTGCATAAAGAGCACAGACAGCCACAATGTGGATTAAATTAAATAAGAGAGAAAATAAAGTAATGCAGCTCTTGAATAGTACATCAAAAGACATTGCCTGTCCAATCCACCTAAAACATATTCTATATTCCCAGGATACCCCACCTTGATAAATCGTCAGTAATACAGGTATCTGTCTTTGAACCTTGAATTCCCATTTGAATAAGCTGAAAATGCTATAAGCATTAAAATGCTGGACAGTATCCTCGTGTTTGAACTGTACTTGTAGACTCTAAAAAGGAAGCTAAAAGATCAAACAGCAACTTTTTAAGAAGGCTTTACTATTCTTAGGGGATCTCGAAAGTACTTTATCCAGAGAAGTGCAAGAAGGTGTATTTTGCCAATAAGCAACATAAGCACCTTTTTCAAAGCCCTTTTCTTATAAATCAACATTGCTGATTCTAAACTACAGAAGCAGGAACCATAAATAAAAAAATAAGAATTCACATGACAAGTATCCATAGCTCCTACAAGCACATGATAAATGATTATATTGTAAGAGCAGCGTGCATTTGTTTGATGCGGAGTATTAATTTTATTTGCACTTACTCCAGCAAACAAATATTGAAAGAAAAAGAGTCAAACCAAACTAAATGCAAGACATACTGCCTTAATGGGTTAAGCCATTTGCAAGTATAATGCAGATATTAACTTACTTTGCAGTATTTGGATAAGAAAAAAAATTTAGGTTTTATTTTTTTCCCCAAAGTGAATTTAAAAGATGCGCATAAAATATCTGCCTTCACGTTTTAAAAGGAGGGAGAAAAAAAAATTACGGTGGCAGTGCATCAAAGTAGGAGCGCTAATGCCTCGCAACAAGGAGACCCAGGTTCATGTCTCAGGCCCTCCCTGTACGGAGTATGCATGTTCTGTGTGAACTTCCTCTTGTTCCTTCAATTTCCTCCCACAGTGCGAAGACATGCAAGTTAGGTGAACTGACATTTTTAAGTATTGGCCCTACTGTGTGTGTGTGTGTGTGTGTGTGTGTGTGCGTGTGTGTGTGTGTGTTGCCCCCCCCCCCCTTCCCCCACCATGTGATGGACTGGTGCACTGTCTAGGGGCTTTCCTGCTTTGCACACAATGCTTGCGGAGACAGACTCCAGCTTCACTGTGACCCTGTCTTAGATATGCAGGTAAACTTCTGGCCTGAAGAAGAGGCCTGACTCTCCTCAAAAGCTTGCATATTATAATCCTTTTAGTTAGCCAATAAAAGGTGTCATTTTGCTTGACTTCTCATTATAAGCAAGTAAAGGAAATGAATGTAATGGTGGATTGATGGATTAATTTCTCAGAATATACTTTATTTCATTCCAACATACTTGTATAACTCACCTCAGTCTTTATATTTTAACTGAGATTTAGTTCTCTAAGGTCAATGATGGTGTTGTCACTTTAACTATAAGGGAAGTACAGTAATCCCTCCTCCATCGCGGGGGTTGCGTTCCAGAGCCACCCGCGAAATAAGAAAATCCGCGAAGTAGAAACCATATGTTTATAAGGTTATTTTTATATCGTCATGCTTGGGTCACAGATTTGCGCAGAAACACAGGAGGTTGTAGGGAGACAGGAACGTTATTCAAACACTGCAAACAAACATTTGTCTCTTTTTCAAAAGTTTAAACTGTGCTCCATGACAAGACAGAGATGACAGTTCCATCTCACAATTAAAAGAATACAAACATATCTTCCTCTTCAAAGGAGTGCGCGTCAGGAGCACAGAATGTCACATAGATAGAGAAAAGCAAACAAATCAATGGGGCTGTTTGGCTTTTAAGTATGCGAAGCACCGCGGCACAAAGCTGTTGAAGGCGGCAGCTCACACCCCCTCCATCAGGAGCAGGGAGAGAGAGAGAGAGAGAGAGAGACAGAGTTTGTTTTTCAATCAAAAATCAATACGTGCCCTTCGAGCTTTTAAGTATGCGAAGCACCGTGCAGCATGTCGCTTCAGGAAGCAGCTGCACAAAAGATAGCAACGTGAAGATAATCTTTCAGCATTTTCAGACGAGCATCCGTATCGTCTAGGCGTGCGAACAGCCCCCCTGCTCAATCCCCCTACGTCAGGATCAGAGAAAGTCAGCGCAAGAGACAGAGAAAAGTAAGCTGGGTAGCTTCTCAGCCATCTGCCAATAGCGTCCCTTGTATGAAATCAACTGGGCAAACCAACTGAGGAAGCATGTACCAGAAATTAAAAGACCCATTGTCCGCAGAAATCTGCGAACCAGCAAAAAATCTGCGATATATATTTAAATATGCTTATATATAAAATCCGCGATGGAGTGAAGCCGCGAAAGGCGAAGCGCGATATAGCGAGGGATCACTGTAGATGGAAATAGGTTAAACGTCAAAGGTAGCTAAATCAGTGGTAAAGGAAAAATCCCTCTCTGGTCCAGTTTATATTGTTTAAAAGGCCTGAATATGCTGGGCTGAAGTAAAATAGTTTAATCCATATGGATAAATTGAGTCAAAAACCAGATTTTCATGATGTGGTGAATAAGTAAAACCCCCATTAGAATCCACCAAATGGATACATTGATAGTCCTCAGCATACACTGCTGCAGTATATATTACCTTGAACGTGTATCTAAATTTTAATTGTCACCAACTAACTTTAACAAATCCACTTTGGACTTTTGAAATAACAAAAGGAAACCCATTTCTAAATCAGCTGGCAAGAATCTGTGCCAGAATCTAAATATCCATGTTTGTTAAGGATATTGGTCTACAAGATGCATATTATAAAAGTTTTCACTTTTTATGGGGAAAAAGAGGAATTGAAGCTTTTCATGTTTGGTTTTAATGAACATGTATAACATTAACATTCTCTGATTTAGCTGAAATCTTTAAATACATTTGCTGGATTGTTGTCTAGGCCTTAAGGTTGTCTCCTTCTCAGAGAATTAACAGCATCTCAAATCTCAAAATGTTAAAGGTTTATTCATCTCATTTATGCATGATGCCTGGAGTAATGGTACTTCTGTTTTAATATAACCTTTAATTAAACTATATTTTTTTACATTTCAATGGATTAAGCATCGTACAATATACCTAAAGCACAGTGTTTTTATTTCTATGTTCAAGAGCTCTGATTCCATGGACAACAATGATTTAATCTAAATTAATCTGGAAGGCTACCATCTTATTAACCTTTTCTCCATTTTCATAATAATAATGGCACAACTGAAGTAATGGTTGCTCCATCTCTCTTATGGTCAGTAATTTTAATGTGGCTTGCAAATCCAGACTTATTTCATAAGGATGAGAGTTAGAGATCTTGTATATTCTTTCTTCATTTAGGAAGTGTGGCATACTGATTCTGTTACTCTTGTGGTTTGTAAATTATTGTTGCAGGAAAGGTAAACTATGTTTTCCCACAGATACAATAGCTGAATCAGTTGAAAACTATGTTCAATTAGTAGGGCTTGATATTCTAAGAACAAGGTTATGTGGAGTGTGACAAGAGATAACAATGGCACCATAAACACAAGATTTATAGGTTTATTATAGTGTCATTTTTGTCTTGTGTATGGTGTAAGGTGAAATTATTACTTGCAGGTACTAATCAACATTAAGCTCGTTGCCACTTATACCTTGTAACTTCTGTCTCCCTGAGATTTTTCTTGTAAGAACAGTTTATAGCACTGTCTACCCTGGGAGATACATTAAGTTACACACACTACATAACTTGTACATACATATAATTAGAGATATCAAAAAATAGAAACATTATGATAATTAAAGAAGTAATGAATGTGTGAGCAACCATGATGAACAGCAGAACAAAGAATATTGCCTTGAGCAAAGGTGAGGAAACCTCCATGGGAGGCAGTTTATAACTTTTTCTTCAAAAAATGTGAAATTGTTGGGGGATTTTTAGAAAATAAGGGTACATTTGAAAACAGAGTATATATGTAAGCTAAAATTAAATTAATTTTATTCAGTATTTGCACTATTATAACAAGGGCCTTTTAAATCAAAAATTAAAATAAGGGAAACAAAAGGCACTGCTTTTATTCATCAGTATTCTGTTGCGGTCTTTTTTGTCATAATTGAAATATAACAGTTGAATAATCACAGATATCCAATGTTCATTTTTTACATTTTATATTTCTTAAAAATATTATCATTTTAAAGGTTTTTCCCCCCCCCAAAGTTTTACATTTTGCCCTGCCGGCAATTAACTTTAGGAGAAGTTACTAACTGCCTACTGGTACAATGTGAGGAGCATTTTTCTTCATTTCAGGTGTTAAATGGAATGCATTACGCAAATGACGATTTCACAAAACCCAATTATCAGAACCATTTACTCACTGCTGGACAGGACTGGCATCCTCCTCAAGATCACCACTGATAAAGGACCTTCCAAATTTTTCCTCTTCCTCCTCCCCGTTAGTGGTATTCTTTACATCTGTCCATTCTCCATTGGAAGTGTGACTTCTCCACCAGCCCTCTCCATCACCACTGGACCCATTATGTGAGGGAGATGGATTGTTCCGATCAGACATCTCTTCGGAGCTTGTTCGGCTTGTTCCCTTGGTACCTAATGACTCCTCTTCATCACCACCTTCATCTTCATCATCAAATGAAATAATGTTGGTAATTTTCTTCTTTTTTTTTCGCTCTTTCTTAATCCTATTTTCTGAAAGGAATACCCAACAATACACTGTAAATTATTGAAAATAAATAGCTAAATTAATAGAAAATTTTGAGCCACCATTCTCATAAGTAACTACACATTATTATGCTAGATGCCCTTTGGTACAACACTGTTACCAAAGCCAAATGGGAAAAGGGAAAAATTAAGATCAAAATGTCAAGCTTGAGTCGAAACCAGAAAAAAAATTACTAAAATAAAGGAATTAACAAGCACAAAAAGGATTGATAAAAGGGAGTTTTGAATTTGTAGACTCAAATAGTAAGTGATTCTTCTGATGACCTTTTAAACCCATCAAGTCATAAATCAAAGGTTACAGCCTCTGCATACACACATCTAACAATTTGGGACGGATATCCTAAAGACACCTTGAAAATAACCAAAATAGCAACAAAAACAGTCCAAATAATTATCACCAAAAGTAAGGTTCTGATCACAAAACCGATGTCAAATTCAGAATCAGGGAATAAAAAAAAAAAAACACACACACACGAATGCTCAGATTCATGAAAATTCAAAGAGAAACGCACAAAAAATTAAATAAGCACTGTATTCATAACATACATTGTACCGGCCAACCCCTTTCCCAGCCGGCAGCTACACTACCAAGACCTGTGGCTTGGTAAATTATCGAGATGAATCTACCTATACCAAGCCGTACCTCTAACAAATAATATTTTCCCCTCAATCGACAGTGAATCACAAGCACACAAAAGCAGTAAAATGCATATATTATATGGAATATATTAAATGGAACACAGTAACAAAACAAGACTGAACATTCCCCACGTAGAAAATATATACATATATGCATATCCCTCCACCAAAGCAGTAATGTGAAAACACCATATATACAAATAACAAACCCTTCCTTGCCCCTGTAACGTATAACAAACACAAAACACAAATAACAATAATGAATGAATACTGAAATGACAATGATCGTGAACTTGAGTCCGGGTATACAGTAATCCCTCCTCCATCGCAGGGGTTGCGTTCCAGAGCCGCCCGCGAAATAAGAAAATCCGCGAAGTAGAAACCATATGTTTATATGGTTATTTTTATATTGTCATGCTTGGGTCACAGATTTGCGCAGAAACACAGGAGGTTGTAGAGAGACAGGAACGTTATTCAAACACTGCAAACAAACATTTGTCTCTTTTTCAAAAGTTTAAACTGTGCTCCATGACAAGACAGAGATGACAGTTCCGTCTCACAATTAAAAGAATGCAAACATATCTTCCTCTTCAAAGGAGTGCCCGTCAGGAGCATATAAAGTCACAGAGATAGAGAAAAGCAAACAAATCAATAGGGCTGTTTGGCTTAAGTATGCGAAGCACCTCGGCACAAAGCTGTTGAAGGCGGCAGCTCACACCCCCTCCGTCAGGAGCAGGGAGAGAGAGAGAGACAGAGTTTGTTTTTCAAGCAAAAATCAATACGTGCCCTTCTAGCTTTTAAGTATGCGAAGCACCGTGCTGCATATCGTTTCAGGAAGCAGCTGCACAAAAGATAGCAACGTGAAGATAATCTTTCAGCATTTTTAGACGAGCATCCGTATCGTCTAGGTGTGCGAACAGCCCCCCTGCTCAATCCCCCTACGTCAGGATCAGAGAAAGTCAGCGCATGAGAGACAGAGAAAAGTAAGTTGGGTAGCTTCTCAGCCATCTGCTAATAGCGTCCCTTGTATGAAATCAACTGGGCAAACCAACTGAGGAAGCATGTACCAGAAATTAAAAGACCTATTGTCCGCAGAAATCCGCGAACCAGCACAAAATCCGCGATATATATTTAAATATGCTTACATATAAAATCCGCGATGGAGTGAAGCCGCGAAAGGCGAAGCGCGATATAGCGAGGGATTACTGTATTACTGTCCTGAATACAGATGACTGATCAAGAAAGAATGGATGCGTTTGAATCTCCCGGAAAAATGGAACAATCTCATACGTTTTTCCTCAGCATATGGTGGATAATGAAGTCCAACCCGGGATTTCTGGCGATGATTACACTGAAGTGAAAATGAGAAACAAACTGGATACAAAGCGCAATGTGAAAAATAGCAGGAAATGATGGTTTGTTGTTGTTAAATGAAATCTCCGTCTTTCTCCTTCCTCTCTCCTTCTCCCCTTCTCTTTCCCTCCTGATCATTTAAATAGTAATGAACCGGATATAACTGAATGTGAACAGGTGCTTTCCATCCTGGGGCTGTGGTCTCTCTCCCTCATCCGTACCCTCTGTACTTACGGGGACAACATTCACTGATGTACACATAACGAACAGTAAACGGGACGATGGAAACAAAATGCACTCAGCACATACATCGAATACACTACAGTGATGCCTCGCTATATCGCGCTTCGCCTTTCGCGGCTTCACTCCATTGCGGATTTTATATGTAAGCATATTTAAATATATATCGCGGATTTTTTGCTGGTTCGCGGATTTCTGCGGACAATGGGTCTTTTAATTTCTGGTACATGCTTCCTCAGTTGGTTTGTCCAGTTGATTTCATACAAGGGACGCTATTGGCAGATGGCTGAGAAGCTAGATTGCTTACTTTTCTCTCTCTCTTGCGCTGACTTTCTCTGATCCTGACGTATGGAGATTGAGCAGGGGGGCTGTTCGCACACCTAGACGATACGGACGCTCGTCTAAAAATGCTGAAAGATTATCTTCACGTTGCTATCTTTTGTGCAGCTGCTTCCTGAAACAACATGCTGCACGGTGCTTCGCATACTTAAAAGCTCGAAGGGCACGTATTGATTTTTGACTGAAAAACAAACTCTGTCTCTATCTCTCTCTCTCCCTGCTCCTGACGGAGGGGGTGTGAGCTGCCGCCTTCAACAGCTTCGTGCCGCGGTGCTTCGCATACTTAAAAGCCTAACAGCCCTATTGATTTGTTTGCTAGAGATTGTTTTCTCTATCTATGTGACATTCTGTGCTCCTGACACGCACTCCTTTTAAGAGGAAGATATGTTTGCATTCTTTTAATTGTGAGACGGAACTGTCATCTCTGTCTTGTCATGGAGCACAGTTTAAACTTTTGAAAAAGAGACAAATGTTTGTTTGCAGTGTTTGAATAACGTTCCTGTCTCTCTACAACCTCCTGTGTTTCTGCGCAAATCTGTGACCCAAGCATGACAATATAAAAATAACCATATAAACATATGGTTTCTACTTCGCGGATTTTCTTATTTCGCGGGTGGCTCTGGAACGCAACCCCCGCGATGGAGGAGGGATTACTGTATTACTATGTAGCCCTGCTACAACGGGATACTTACATCTTGAAAGATGTGATCTACTATAGACAAAACTTGATTTTGCACAGTGTGTCAGGACTATATTTAAATGGAAAATTTAACTATCATATTGTATACATAATCCTATCAGTCTCTTAAACAAACCTTAAGAATGTACTTGTAATTATCTAGTCTAAAGTGCGTTTTACATTTTGTTACTTTAAGACTAAATCATGTAACAAACTTCAGGTGAACAGAACCTTCTAAATGTCCACTCAAGCACATTTTCCTTTGTGTTTCATTTTTATCCACCCGCTGCAACTGACAGGTCATACTCACTGACTCCTGTTCTGACCTCTGTGATGTGACTCTAACATTAACTTTTGTTTGCTATGCCAAGGCCAATTCTGTATACTTCTTCACAGCTCTCTGACTATCTGCAGTGTATAATTTAAAACATTAAAATGTATGAAGCTTCATTATATGCACCAGAATGTAAAAGAGACAGATAGGAGTTACTATGACCATGTGGGTGTCAAGGACTGAGTTTTCTTCTGCAGCAGACACCATAACTGTAGTGTAATTCCTCACCCACTGATAACATACATGCTTCTCAACAGGACGAACAACATGAATTTGCTCAAAACAAACAAAATTATTATAATTACCTGCAGATGCAGAACGGGGTATCACAGGTAAAGGATCCAACTCATTCTCAGAGCGGCTAATTAAGGAGGGCACTGTGGAAGTGGCTGTAGTGATCTCTCTCAACAAGCTGCTAACCCCCTGGGCAGATTCTTTCCACAGAGTGCTCACCCCCTGTGTGGACTCTTTTAGCAGTAAGGACATAGAGGAAGCAGATCTGCTCTGTCCATTTAAGTCTGCATTGTCAATGTTGATAGCAAACAGGATGGAGTTCAGACCTATGAAAGAAAAATTCAGGCAAGTATAATGGATGCTTATGGGTTTACTCACAAATCAAATTAACTCTTCAAGTCTGAATATATTTCACGTGCACAAGAAAAGCAAAAGGCTCACATAACCACAACAGTTGCTCTTTATTATTACTATTTGATTCCAAGAAAGACAAAGAATTACACTCTAGTTTTCTTATTTATATTTAATTCTGAAAAAAATAATGCAAGGAAATGGGTTTCAAAAGTAAACTAATTTTGCTTCACTTTTGCAGTATGTAATTGAAAAAGGAAATGTGACATAAGAAAAGCTGTAATGTGATATGCATAATGGTTAAGTTGTTTTTCTGCATATAATAAAATTATTTTCATTTTCACAGAATTTAAGAGACGCCATATACCACAAGAGGCATCTGTATTTTTTACACTAGAACCTCACACACACACACACAGTACATATTGCCGCAATATATTATATATTATAGATTAGACCATATTTCAACATTCCATACTGGGGAAATACACAAAGAATTTTCAAGAGGCAATTAGCACCATGGAAATGTTGCAGTAAAGCAACCCAATTAGAAGGTATCAATTTGTTTTTTATAAGTGTACTTTCTGAATAAACAAACACTTCCACCTTCACAGCAGACACTTCAGGTTGGCTTCAAATGAAATGAATTAACTAAGGGGCAATTAACAGTTAGAAAATATTGCTGCAAGAAAAGCTAAAAGCATTTTTTCAGTCTCCACTGCTAGGTAGTGTTATGCATTCTTCATTACATACTCTAAGCGATTCTACCAATACAATATTGAGAGAAGACGAACATTTCTCACACAATGTTTAGAATTGTATTAGATGCACATTCCTCCATTCTGGTTTTAATAAAATCACTCAATCTTATGTTGACTCACTCCACATATAACATATTAAGATGCAAGATTTATATTTCTATTAGGACTGCAAAGATATGGGTGGTCCTTTGCAGCTTTTCATAAGTGACTTTCAGTCAACACATACACCTATAACAATCCACTTTCAGTAGCAGTTCATGGCTCTGCTGTTGTTAATGCTACTAACAATATCTGAGAATAACTGTCATTGCACTGCTGAAACAGTAAAGCTGAATGCAAATTATTGCAAAGTTCTCTCTGCACTGGCAAAGAATTTCAGACAAGAAACAAGGTGGCCAATCCAGTATGTCACTTGGCATTTTAGCTAACCATTTATATGTGTAGTAAATGTGTGTGTGCTCATCTCTAGGATATCCTAGTGGCATGGATCGTGGACTATCTTAAAGACAGACCTCAGTATGTGCGTCTTGGGAACTGCACGTCTGACATTGTGGTCAGCAACACAGGAGTGCCACAAGGGACTGTACTTTCTCCGGTCCTGTTCAGCCTATATACATCGGACTTCCAATACAACTCGGAGTCCTGCCACGTGCAAAAGTTCGCTGATGACACTGCTATCGTGGGCTGCATCAGGAGTGGGCAGGAGGAGGAGTATAGGGACCTAATCAATGACTTTGTTAAATGGTGCGACTCAAACCACCTACACCTGAACGCCAGCAAAACCAAGGAGCTGGTGGTGGATTTTAGGAGGCCCAGCCCCTCATGGACCCCGTGATCATCAGAGGTGACTGTGTGCAGATGGTGCAGACCTATAAATACCTGGGAGTGCAGCTGGATGATAAATTAGACTGGACTGCCAATACTGATGATCTGTGCAAGAGAGGACAGAGCCGGCTATACTTCCTTAGAAGGCTGGCGTCCTTCAACATCTGCAATAAGATGCTGCAGATGTTCTACCAGACGGTTGTGGCGAGCGCCCTCTTCTACGCGGTGGTGTGCTGGGGAGGCAGCATTAAGAAGAAAGACACCTCGTATTCTGTGACAAATATATTTGGAGATTTTTCAGGTGAGGAAGACAGAAGTTTAGAAGTAAGGTATTTAAATATGCTACACATGATATAAGAGAACGGCAGCATGGTGCATATGTTGGTTAGCACATGCAAAGGAAAATTTCACTGAACTCTGTATATTTGACAATAAGAACCCAATAACCTTATCTGGGTAACATTAAAACAGGATCCAACCCTGGACAAGGTATCAGTCCCACAAAAGGCACATAAAAAATACACATACACACACACTCACTGACTCACTCATACCAGGCAATACTCATGTTGCTAGTTACACTAGCCTTTAAATTTCTGGGATGTGGGGGGGACGGGAGGGACGGGGACTGATTACAAAGGGGAATTCTTATGCAAACACAGTGTGAATATGCAACCTTTGTACATGCAGTAGCTGGGTACATAATTCAAAGTGTGACTCTGAAGCTGTGAGGCAATAGTACTAAACATTGTGCCATTGTGCAGTCCACCTTTTCATCTATAAATAATTTTGAAGTCAGATTTGAGCTTCAGTTTAACTTACCAAAATTCTTCACTTCTCACAAATTGAGTAGAATACTAATTATAACATCATATTCTCATGTACTCTGATAAACCAGTCTCACGTTAAAGTAGATATTTAAACATGGTATTCTAAGGTTACTTTTTCACAAAAAAATAACTTCTCACTCCCACATGCCAACTACAAAGAATTGTAACATCTTGAAAGAAACAGTCCATATCTGTATTAGCCATGTAAGAACAACCCACCAGCAGCCATGGTAGGAAGCATGCTTGACCGCTCCTCATCCATTATGAAAGCCCAGTCTTCATAGAAGACACTAAAGATAAAAACATTTAAAAATTATAATTATGTACTTCATACAATCATTACGAACCATCACTATTACCCCAAGCATTAATTCCATATGAATATCTAAAAAACAGCAAAAACAAAACTTGACAACTTTCAGTACAATTTACTGTCTCTTTTTCCAGGTCAGACTGATTTAAGGAGAATGAATTATGGAATTTGAAAATCCCAACCAAGAGAAAATATCACAATATAACTCATTGTTAGGCTTGAAACTGGAAATGTACAAGTGCGTGCATATAGCAATGAAACTTGCAGAATGTTGCCAACTCAGAAGTCTAAATTAATCTTTCTTCTTTATACAGAACCACCTAGTCACCTAATATGACAAATGAGTTTGTGAAACTCAGTGAAAAGCCCGTGAAATAACGCAGACAACATACATACATACAAAAATACAGAAGAAAATGCAACAAATTAAATTTGTTCAGCTATCAATGCAGAAAATAAAAATAGTTGCAGTGTTCATTCTAACTACAGGAAGGAAGCAAACAGCTTTAAAGTACATTCTGAATACCTCCCAATTTCAGGTTATGTGTAAATATCTAAATTTAAGAGTGATGCCACACAGACTGTAATGCATATCTAAAATAACTTATAACCTGCCATGAATAAACATAAGTACACTGTTCTTTCTTGCAACAACTATGAAAGTACAATGTGCTACAGGAGCTGTTAATTCAGTTCTACACTGCTGCCATGGAGTTTGTTCTTTGTACATCTATTACAGTCTTACTCAAGTCGTCCATCAACAGGACAAGAACAGACCCAAAAAAAAAAAAAAATCAGAACTGCAGAAAGAATCATTGGCACTAAACTACCCACTGTCCAGAATCTGAGCAAGGAAAATCATTTCAGAGCCCTCCCACCCTGGACTGTTTATGCTCTAAGCACTCTCTGCTAGTATGAAACAGATATCAGAACAGTTTCTTCCTATCTGCCATAAGACTCTGTAGCAGTAAGCAGACGATGAGACCCAATCTATCTCACTAATGTTGCAATACAAATCCATATAATTTGTGTAGTATATGTAAGATAGCATGCTTATCCAGTGCAGTATCTGCCTTACCAGTGTAATATTTGTAGAATATATATTGTAATATATATTTTAGAGATGCTGCTAAATTACAGATTGTTCTTTTGTGTACTGTTAAAGGTAATTATTCTTTATTGCACTAATCTTGAGTGTGTATACTTAGGATAACACTAGTTTTCAGTTGTTTTGCATATTTTCTTGTATCTGTGTAACAATACCTAAGTTTTCTACTTTCCTACTGCAAACAAATTTTACCTCTGGGATAATGACAGTCTAATATATGTATAACCTGTGCCTACCACATGCAATACATGTTGAGTGGTACAGTATGTATGTATATTTTGCACTGTATGTATACATGCATGAGAGAGCCTCAGAGAACCTGTGACAAACTCCTGTATGCAGAAACAAACCTGGTCAATGCAGAAACAACCTTCTGAGGTATACCTGGTAGATATTCTGCAGATCTTCTGCAAATAAAACTCTAAATTAATAGTGCCACAGATCAGACCTGGTGACCCACGCAAGCTGATGGGTTGCGACTCGGAGTCTGCCAGATCCGTTCCTATCAGAGCTTCTTCCAGTTTCCATTTGCCTTTTGATTGTGTAGGACACCACACTCACTGACCATTTCTTTTTTTTTGTGCAGTTTCTCTAAATGAAAGGCTTACACATCTAAGGGCAAAAATGCTTGGACTCATTTTATTTGTTAATTGTTTTCTTGCCGTTATCACTGGAGTATTGTCCAAGTAGTACATCAAAGGGTGTAATAACACTGTCTGTTCCAACTCTGCTTTAAGACAGACAGAGGGCTTTTAAGTAATCAACAGAAGTTGGGACACCTGTGCTTCAACTTGCAAAGCTTAATTTACTTTAATTACTGTAGAACATCTGTATTTTGTACCATGAAGAAGGCCCATGTATAATATTCTGGTACTTCCTTTTATTTCCAGTTTTTTCTAACCTAAACTTTAACTTTAAACCTGTGGCAGTTTACTGCTTACCTTTTCACCATTTTAGGTAATTCATTGCATTTCAACTGCTTATACTGTATTTGAAGAAAACCTGGGGTGTTCTAAAACTTTTGACAGGTAGTGTAACTCATTATGAACCTACAGGTATATAAGTGACTTGCAGTTTTGTCCAAAGTGCAAATATTCTTGATGCGAAGAGCAATTCTCCTGTTTTACAATGGTAAAGAACACTAATCATTATGAGCTGTACTTCTGTTAATCTGCATCTGAGACATCACACTATGGCTATTAAAACAAAGGAAGTTAGCTAACCAAATGTGTTTTAGTTGTCAAACCATCAAGATATCCATATGTCTCATTCAGATACCTTTAAAAAATGTTCAAGGTTTCCGATTCAACTTCATTTCTCCACTTTCCAAAGAGTCTTCATTTGGAGACATGCTCCCCTTAATTTACACTACTAGAGGAAAGAATTCTGATGGATCGATTTTATTGATGCCTTTGATAATTTGCAAGACCTCTATTATGCTCCCATGCAACCTTCTTTGCTTGAGAATAAACAGATTTAACCCCTGTAGCCTGCTAAACCCAGCCACAGGGGATGCACAAACCAGTGTGTTTCTTTGTGCCGGTCCCAAGCCCAGATAAATAGGGAAGGTTACGTCAGGAAGGGCATCTGGTGTAAACTTTTGCCAGATCAATATGTGGACAACAATACAGATTTCCCATACCGGATCAGCTGAGGCCCAGGTTAACAACGGTCACCACCAGTACTGTTAGCCAACAGGGTGCTGGCGGAAATTGGACTAGAGTTGGCCGAAGGAGGAGAACAAGAGGGGGGAGACGTGTCCGGAGGCAGGAGAAGAGATGGAAGGTAAAGAGAGTGGAACTGAGAATAGGAACTTTGAATGTTGGCAGTATGACTAGTAAGGGAAGAGAGTGTTAGCTGATGTCATGGAGAAAAGGAAGGTTGATATATTGTGCGTGCAAGAGACTAAATGGAAAGGGAGTGAGGCCAGGTGGATTGAAGGTGGATTCAAATTGTTCTATCATGGTGCGGATGGGAGAAGAAATGGAGTAGGGGTTATTCTGAAGGAATAGTATGTCAAGAGTGTTTTGGAGGTGAAAAGAGTGTCAGACAGAGTTATGATTAGGAAGCTGGAAATTGAAGGAGTGACGATGAATGCTGTTAGTGCACATGCTCTGCAAGTTGGGTGTGCGAAGGATGAGAAAGAAGACTTCTGGAGTGATGGACAGTGTACCCAAGAGACAGAGAGTGGCGATTGGAGCAGATTTCAATGTACATGTTGGTGAAGGGAACAGAGGAGACAAGGAGGTGATGGGTAGGCATGGTGTCAAGGAGAGGAATGAAGAAGGTCAGATGATAGTGGATTTTGCAAAAAGGATGGGCATGGCTGTGGTGGATACATATTTTAAGAAAATGGAAAAACATAGGGGGCGGCATGGTGGCGCAGTGGTAGCACTGCTGCCTCGCAGTAAGGAGACCCGGGTTCGCTTCCCGGGTCCTCCCTGCGTGGAGTTTGCATGTTCTCCCCGTGTCTGCATGGGTTTCCTCCGGGCGCTCCGGTTTCCTCCCACAGTCCAAAGACAAGCAGGTTAGGTTGACTGGCGATTCTAAATTGGCCCTAGTGTGTGCTTGGTGTGTGGGTGTTTGTGTGTGTGTCCTGTGGTGGGTTGGCGCCCTGCCCGGGATTGGTTCCCTGCCTTGCGCCCTGTGTTGGCTGGGATTGGCTCCAGCAGACCCCCGTGACCCTGTGTTCGGATTCAGCGGGTTGGAAAATGGATGGATGGATGGAAAAACATAGGGTGACGTACAAGAGTGGAGGAAGATGGAAGTGGAGTTTTTAAACCAGATTGTTTAATGGAATCCTGGAAAGTGAGAGGATGCCTGAGGAGTGAAGAAGAAGTGTACTGGTATCAATTTTTAAGAATAAGGGGGATGTGCAGAGCTATAGTAACTACAAGGGGGTAAAACCGATGAGCCACACAATGAAGTTATGGGAAAGAGAAATGGAAGCTCGATTAAGAAGGGAAATGATGATTAGTAAGCAGCAGTATGGTGTCATGCCAGGAAAGAGAACCACAGATTTGATGTTTGGTCTTAGGGAGTTGCTGGAGAAGTAGAGAGAAGGCCAGAAGGAGATGCATTGTGTCTTTGTGTACCTGGAGAAAGCATATGACAGGGTGCCTCGAGAGGAGCTGTGGTATTGTATGAGGAAGTCAGTAGTGGCAGAGAAGTATTAAGAGTTTTACAGGGTATGTATGAGGGAAGTGTAACAGTGGTGAGGTCTGCGGTAGGAGTGACAGATGCATCAACGTGGAGATGGGATTACATCAGGGATCAGCTCTGAGCCCTTTCTTATTTGCAATGGTGATGGACAAGTTGACAAATGAGATTAGACAGGAGTCCCCATGGACTATGATGCTTGCTGATGACATTGTGATCTGTAGCGATAGTAGGGAGCAGGTTGAGGAGATCCTGGAGAGGTGGAGATATGGAGGTCAGTGGAATGGCAAGGATACAGGGAGTAGAGTTGGCGAAGGTGGAGGAGTTTAAATACTTGGGATCATCAGTACAGAGTAATGGGGATTGTGGAAGAGAGGTGAAGAAGAGAGTGCAAGCAGGGTGGAATGGGTGGAGATGATTGTCAGGAGTAATTTGTGACAGATGGGTATCAGCAAGAGTGAAAGGGGAGGTCCACAGGACGGTAGTGAGATCAGCTATGTTATATGGGTTGAAGACGGTGGCACTGACCAAAAAACAGGAGACAGAGCTGGAGGTGACAGAGTTAAAAGATGTTAAGAATTGCATTGGGTGTGATGAGGATGGACAGGATTATAAATGAGTACATTAGAGGGTCAGCTCAGGTTGGACAGTTTGGAGACAAAGTCAGGGAGGAGAGATTGCATTGGTTTGGACATGTGCAAAGGAGAGATGCTGTGTATATTGGGAAAAGGATGCTAAGGATAGAGCTGCCAGGCAAGTGGAAAAGAGGAAGACCTAAGAGAAGTTTTATGGATATAGTGAGAGAGGACATGAAGATGATGCAGAAGACAAGAAGACATTGATAAAGATGATACACTGTGGCAAACCCTAACAGGAGAAGCCAAAAGAAGAACCACCACCCCTATAGCTGGCAACAGGGGGCACACTCTTTTGAGTCCAGGAATGCACTTAAATGCACTCTTCTCTGCACACTTGTGTTGAAAGATGGTGACCAGAACTGCACACTGGACTCAAGAAGCAGTATTAATAGCGATTTCTTAGAATATGAACATAACATCTTCTACATCAAATCCTCTGAATTATATTCAAAAGTTTTTTTCAATAAAATCTAAAATTTCATTGGCCTTCTTAATTGTTTCTGTGCTTTGAATGGATAATGATAATCTGTTAGCGTAATCCTCTAAATCCTTTACAGAGGTTTCTTCCTGTAGTTCAGTGTTGCCCATCCTGTATTTAATGCTTTGTTTGTTTGCATGTAGCACTTTACATTTACTTAAATTAAGCTACATGTTCCAGGTGTTCACCTAGTTTTGGAGATTGCCCATCTCTTTTCAAATGCAT
Organism: Erpetoichthys calabaricus; assembly: GCF_900747795.2. Classification (NCBI taxonomy): domain Eukaryota; kingdom Metazoa; phylum Chordata; class Cladistia; order Polypteriformes; family Polypteridae; genus Erpetoichthys; species Erpetoichthys calabaricus. Next base: position 139,341,344 of record NC_041404.2, on the reverse strand, counting down.
TTTTGCTGCCTCCCCAGTATTTGCTATCTCTTGTGTGGTCTGCAAATTTCACAAATACTAACTAAATAAGAACCAATGGCATTATTATAAATTAAAAACAATAATAGTACAGACTCCTGAGGAACTTTGTTAATGGCTTTAACTTATCTCTTCTTATCTGTAATCTTTAGCTCCAGCCAATTTTGCATGTTAATTCTGACGTCAATAGCTTCAAGTTTCATATTTTTTTTTTTTTTTTTATTTATTAGTTTTATTGTAATCATTCCATACATACAGATTAATTTATAACAAAAAAGAACTGAATACAAATCAGACACCACCCTTGAGAAGGAGTCAAGTTTCATATTTTAATCTGCAGTGCAGAATTGTATCAAAGGCCTTTTTAATGGCCAAGTATATTGCAAATTTGTGTTTACTACTCCAGATGCCTGCTTACAAAAACAAACGGATTAGTCTGGCTAGAGTCTGCTCTCATGAACCCATGCTGGCTGTTAGTTTGTATGTTATTTTCACACAATACTCTTCTATTTTCTATCAGACTGTACTTGCCAAATTTCTGATTATACCTTTATGCAAGATAGAAATCTATAATTATTGGGATTCATTTTTTCATCCTCCTTGTGGAGATGTATGTGTGTGTGTTTTTGGAGCAGTCTAGTGGCTGAAGCACCGGACTGTTAGACCCAAGGCCACTGGTTTAATCTCCGTCTCTGGCTCACTGTGGAATGCCAAGCAAGTCGTTTAACATGTAGAGAGCCACACTGAAATGAGGTAAAATTGTTCCCGACTCCAATTTTAAAATCATGATGTTATTTTATTAAACTAATTAAATGTATTTTACTATTGAGCAAAACTCATAATAAAAATGTATTCTCACAAAAAAAAAAACGCAACAATTTAATTAACCGTATATAATTGGCACACAAACCAAAGAATTCTTTATGCATGCCAGCAGCATGACAACTCAGCTGGGTCTATCAAGTTAGATCTTGCACAGTTCATTGCAATCAAATGTCAGTGTTTCCATTTGAAGTTTGTGACGGCAAAACATTATCATTGAGAGATACTCAAATGGTTGTGGTTCTACTCATGTAAAGTATTTCTGTGAAATATGTTACACAAAATAAAGGTGAATGAGAAAAATCTTTGTTCTGTAATGCCACGCTGATATTTCTTTCTTATTTCATGCAACCACTATCGTCTGTTTATATGTGGTGCCCACAAATATGCTCTACTTTGGAGGTAGAGCCTCAAAGATGGTTTACAAGATAAATTGTAGTTGGTGTCAACAAATTAAACTACCTAATACACTATACACACATGCACTTGGGAGACAACTTGAGGCCTTATCTAATGGTAATTACCCCCTGAGACCAGGGTTGGCACTGTTGCCAAATGCTTCTCCTCCCCATTCCTTTGCAGATCAGGTGAACAGCAACAATATTGATGTCACTTCCGGGTCACAAGTTCCTTAAGACTAAAATTCTCATAAGGTGTTCCATGGCCATCTTGAGCCAGTCAAACTGATGACTCGTGTCTGAAAAGATGTTGCCCGTAAGTTTTGCAAAATTCTTCTCTTGTTTTGCCAAAAATATATGGGGTTTGCCTTCAAAGATCCCCCACATTTAATCTGTGCTTTATCTTGCAACGTATTAACATGGACGTTAACACAGTAACTACCATCAGTTTAGAAAATACCTGAAAACTAGCCATGCATGAAAATTATTACAGTTTTGTAATGTACCACACTGTGAATAGAACAGGTAAACCATAAATGTACCTAAGAAATTATAAAAGCTTTAGTGAATAAATGCAATAAAAAGAAAATGAAGCAACAAGTGATATTTTGCCTGTGAGTCATCATAACAATAGGGACAACATGCTTTAAAGTGTTTAAATAATAAGTTTGCTACCTGAGTCGAATGCGGTCAGCAAGCAGGGTGTGCAGGTATCGTTCCAGAGAATGTTCATTAAGTGCACATCGGAGCCATGCTCGACCCCTTCCCACCTCTGTGTTGATATGTTTCAGGGAATAGAAACGCTGCAGCTCATGTTTGTTTAGCAGCTCCTTGACATATAACCAGAAAGATGACTCTAGAAAAGAACAAAGAATAAGATTCATTTTAACCAAGAGAGACAGATTTTTTTCTTAAACTAGGAGAAAAAAATTTGCATGCATCTGACAGATGAATGGAATTTGATCTATAACTCCTAGCAAGACCTATCCATCGCTAATAGAAACAACACAACAAAAGAATATGTAATATGAATGTATAGTAGTTGCACATCCACTTCAATTTATTTTGCCTTGTAGCAAGGCAACGTCAAGCAGCCTGTTTTGCAGCTTTAAGATTAATAACAAAAAGGACCCCGACAGCCAAATTGTCCTGTTCAACGGAGTGACATCAATTAATACTATGTACATACAGTCACATGAAAAAGTTTGGGAACCCCTCTTAATTCTTTGAATTTTTGTTCATCATTGGCTTAGATTTCAAAGTAGCAGCTTCCTTTTAAATTATGACATGCCTTATGGACACAGTAGTATTTCAGCAGTGACATTAAGTTTATTGGATTAACAGAAAATATGCAATATGCATCATAACAAAATTAGACAGGTGCATAAATGTGGGCACCCCAACAGAGATATGACATCAATACTTAGTGGAGCCTCCTTTTGCAAATCTAACAGCCTCTAGATGCCTCCTATAGCCTATGATGAGTGTCTGGATTCTGGATGGAGGTATTTTTGATCATTCTTCCATACAAAATCTCTCCAGTTCAGTTCAATTTGATGGCTGCCGAGCATGGACAGCCTGCTTCAAATCATTCCATTGATATTCAAGTCAGGGGACTGTGACGGCCATTCCAGAACATTGTACTTCTCCCTCTGCATGAATGCCTTTGTAGATTTCGAACTGTGTTTTGGGTCATTGTCTTGCTGAAATATCCAATCCCTGTGTAACTTTAACTTTGTGACTGATGCTTGAACATTATCCTGAATAATTTGTTGATATTGGATTGAACTCATCTGACCCTTGACTTTAACAAGGGCTCCAGTCCCTAAACTAGCCACACAGCCCCATAGCATGATGGAACCTCCACCACATGTGACAGTAGATGGCAGGTGTTTTTCTTGGAATGCGGTGTTCTTCTTCCGCCATGCAAAGCACTTTTTGTTATGACCAAATAACTGGCTTGTCTAAATGAGTATTTGCATACAACAAGCGACTCTTTGTGGCGTGAGTGCAGAAAGGGCTTCTTTCTCATCACCCTGCCATAGAGATGTTCTTTGTGAAAATTGCGCTGAATTGTAGAACGATGTACAGATACACCATCTGTAGCAGGATGTTCTTGCAGGTCTTTGGAGGTGATCTGTGGGTTGTCTGTCACCATTCTCACAATCCTGCGCATATGCCGCTCCTGTATTTTTCTTGGCCTGCCAGTCCTGCTGGGTTTAACAGCAACTGTGCCTGTGGCCTTCCATCTCCCGATTCCATTCCTTACAGTTGAAACTGACAGTTTAAACCTCTCAGATAGCTTTTTGTAGCTTTCCCCTAAACCATGAGACTGAACAATCTTTGTTTTCAGATCTTTTGAGAGTTCCTTTGAGGATCCCATGCTGTCACTCTTCAGAGGAGAGTCAAAGGGAAGCACAACTTGCAATTGACCACCTTAAATACCTTTATATCTCATGATTGGACACACCTGCTTATGAAGTTCAAGGCTTAACAAGCTAATCCTACCAATTTGATGTTGCAAGTAATCAGCATTGAGCAGTGACATGCATTCAAATCAGCAAAATTACAAGGGGACCCAAATTTTTGCACAGCCAGTTTTTCACATTTCATTTCATTTCATACAACTAAATACTGCTTCACTAAAAATCTTTGTTCGGAAAACACCCCAGTACTCATATGTTCCGTGTAAATTATTATGCAGGCTGAGAGGGGTTCCCAAACTTTTTCATATTCTAAATATTAACAAAGAAATCGGTTACCTAAAAAAATAAATAAATAAAAAAGTTCATGAAAATACAAAAATGATAAAATGAAAAATAATTTACTATTTTGAAAAGAAGCAATACACAGACTTAACTGGCCTTCACTTTGGAGTCCAGCAATAGCATTACAACCTCACAAAGTCAATCTGTTTAAATGTGTACACTAAGCCTGTCAACATAGAAGAATCACTCAGGTTGCTGCCCCTCTCCATTTAACATCCTCACATAGAATGCCTCACATGAAACCCGGGTCCTCAGAGTTAGAAGCAAATGCTTATCAGGCTTTGTTAAAAGGAATTTTCTCTTCTTCAACTGAGCAAGCAGGCCTCTTGACTTCTTTTCCAATGGGGAGGGTATCATAATACACAGCAGTGGGATTTCTTTCAGTCTTTTTGCCCCGTCCCTACAGTGCCATACATGGTAAGAGTTTAAAGGCACTCTTCATGAAGACTATAAAGGGTTTGGCCTCACTTTACACAATAATTTAACGCAGCATCAACTCAAACAAACATTGTAGATAACAGTGCCCACTTACTGCACTGTGTAAAAAATGTATATTTAATGAATTAATTATACGAGGGGGGACCCAAAAATAACCGGAAATATTTTTAAAACGTGTTTAATTTAATTTTCTGTACAAACTACAATTAGTCTCCTTCAAAGTACTCTCCATTGGCGGAAATACACTTATCTAACCGTTTGTTCCATTGTTCAAAACATTTTTTAAATTCGTCTGAAGTAATGCCCATTAATGCTCCGGTCGTTTCTTGTTTTACCTCTTCGACGTCAGCAAAACGCCTTCCTTTCAAGTCTTTTTTCATCCAAGGGAACAAAAAGAAATCACACGGAGCTAAATCTGGTGAGTAGGATGGGTGGTTCAGGGTTGTCATACCGTTTCTTGCCAAAAATTGGCGAATTTTGAGAGCAGCGTGAGATGGAGCGTTGTCATGATGAAAGAACCAATCGCCCGACTCCCACAAATCAGGGCATTTCCTTCTCACACTGTTGTGCAACCTACTTTTACAAAAAAATTCACTGAACACAAGCACAACCTTCCAGACTGATGGCACTTGGCAGACTGACTTGTGAGGAGTGTAACTAGATCGCCCTAGCAGCCCAACCACGTACTACAAGTACCAACCTAACAACAACAAAATTACGGTTATTTTTGGGTCCCCCCTTGTATTCTTATAGGGGATGGATAGATTGATAGCCATTCATTTGTCCCTATTATGAAAGATGCCCAGACATAGACATACACCGAGACAGCCAAATGTCCAAAACACACACCCTTTTTTATTTTCTTCACTCTGTACATGCACAGTGCACCAACCAATGCACAAATCACCAGTAAACTTAGTCCTCATCTCTTTCTTCTGCTGCCTCCACTCCTGTCTCACAAGCTCCGTCCTCTTCTACCCAACTCCGGCTCCCCGAGTGGAGTGAGGCAGCCTCCTTTATACTGCACCCGGTTGTGGCAGAAGTGCTGCATGCCAAGACTCTGGAGCTGTCCAGGTGCCCCCTGGTGGTGGCCATGGACCCCCAACAGGGTTGAGCATCCAAGCTCCCAATCCGTGGCCCTGATGTAATCCCAGGGGGGCTGCCCTCTTGCACCCCGGGAAAGATATTGCCCCTCTCCCGGTCCTTCCCTTCAGCAGGCATTCCGGTGGGGCAAGGTCCATGGTTGTCTGCCATAGTGATGAAATCTTCTTCTTTCGGCTGCCCCCATCTGTCTCCATCTATTCCTGCCTTTTACATCATTTTCTGTCACACTGACTGTCTTTATGTTGTCCCTCAACTCATCCATAAACCTCCTCTTTGGCCTTCCTTTTTTCCGCTTGCCTAGCACTTCCATCCTCAACATTCTTTTTCTGATGTACCCCTCATGTCTCCTCTGCACTTGCCAAACCATCCCAATCTAGCTTCTCTCACTTTGTCACCAAACTGTTATACCTGTGTTGTTCCTCTAATATCCTCATTCCTAATCCTGTCTACCCTCATTACTCCGAACAAAAATCATAGCATCTTCAGCTCTACCACTTCCAGCACTGCCTGCTGTCTTTTTGTCAGTGCCACCGTCGCTAAACCATACAACATAGCTGCTCTCTCGTTTTATAGACCTTCCCCTTTTCACTCTTACAATCACTCTTCTCCACCCAGTCATCTTTGCCTGCACTCTTTTCTTCACCTCTCTGCCACTCTCTCCATTGCTTTGGACTGTTGAACTCAGCTATTTAAATTCATCCACCTTCACCACCTCTTCTCCATGCATTCGCACCATTCTACCACCTTCCCCCTCATTCACACACATGTAATCTTTCATACTACTACTGACTCTCATTCCCCTTCTCTCCAGTGCGTATCGCCACCTGCTGTCTACTCTCACTACAGATCACAATGTCATCCAAGAGCATCATAGTCTTCAAAGACTCCTGTCTGAGTTCATCTGTCAACCTTTCCATAACCATTGTAAACAGGAAAAGGCTCAGAACCGATCCTTGATGTAATTCCACTCTCACCTTGAACCAGGCTGTCATTCCTACCACACACCTTACCTGCAGTCGCATTGTCCTCATACATATCCTGTACCACTCTCACATATTTTCTGCTACCCCAACTTCCTCATACAGTACCATAACTCCTCTCTTTGCAACTTGTCATATGCTTTCCCAAAGTCCACAAACATGCAATGCAATTCCTTCTAACATTCTCTGTACTTCTCCATCAATATCTTTAAAGCAAACATCACATCTGTGGTAGTCTTTCCTGGTATGAAACCATACTGCTGCTCAAAGATCGCCACTTCTTCTCTCACCCTAAAATCCATCACTCGTTCCTGTATCTTCATGGTGTGGCTGATCCAATTTTATACCCCTGTAGTTACTGCAGCTCTGCACACCTCCCTTATTCTTGAAAATGGGTACTTTTCAAGATTTTGTTAAACAATATAGTTAGAAATTCTACTGCCATCTCACCTAGATATCTGCATGCCCCCTCTGATATATCGTCCTCTTCACAACTTCCCTCACTTCAGCCTTGCTGATCCCTGGTACTTCAAGACTTTCTATCTCCACATCATCCAACCTTCACTCTCTTATTTTCTATAATCATAATTTCATCAAAGTACTCCTTCTACCTTTTCAACACACTCTCACCACCTGTCAGGGAATTTCCATCTGCATTCGGGTGCTTTTCTTCTTTCCAGCTTCTCATATAGCCCTTATCCTTAGCCTTTGCCACCTTTCTTCACTTTGCGCCACATCTCTCTGTACAACTCTCTACTTTCATCATTTCTCTGGTGATCCCAGTTCTTTTTCACTAACTTCTTTCTCTTTAAGCTTTCCTGTACTTCCTCATTCCATCACCAAGTCTCTTTGTCTTCCTTCCTCTGCCCAGATGTCACACCAAGCACCTTCCTAGCTCTCTCTCTTTCATCTTTTTAGTGATGCAATAACACAGCTAATAAAATGTAGACTATTTTCCAATTTAAATCTTCAATATGTCATAAGACATGAAAAAAATAAGAATGTAGAATTATTCTAAAATAAATAAAAATAATAAGAAAATTAGTTTTGAGAAAGGTATGATGATGAAGCAGCATCGATATATTGATAACTGGATCATACACTTTCTGCTCCAATTAAAAAAATTAATTCTACAGAAAAGCAATGCATTATTAACATACTGTAAATGTTTTTTTCTATTTCTTTATCTTTTTGTCTCCATCATTTCTACTGACAAATGGAGAGTCAATATATTGATTTCATGCTGAGGTTAATCAAGTGGAAGGAACATGCTGCCAACAATTCTCATGGTGTTCAAACTGCTAAAGATACAACAGGACATGCTGCAAATGTGGTAATGATTCAGAATATGCAATTTCAAATGACTATTGGCACATCACTGTTCCACATTAGACTGACATCCATTTAGGATTAGTTTCTGACCAATGCTTCACACTAAGATAGGCCCAGTTATCCTCAACCACGTTCTGGAAGAATCAGCTTCAGGACATGGGAAACAATTTTATATCTATCAACGGATGGATGGATGATCCAGACATTTTTCAAATACTGATTTTGGAAGATTGAAAATATTTTGGGAAAGATTAAGTGCCTGCACAAAACTAACAACTGCAAATAATTAGTTCATTTTAAACCTATTTTCCTTTACATACCTTTATTGTTTGGAAAGCTGCTTACAATTCAGTAAAGGAAAAGAAAAAAGACCAATTGTGCTTCTGCTGTTTGAACATTCGCACTATAGATTAAAAGTAGTCCATAGGGATTTAGTCTATCAAGATGAGATGATGGGAAAAAGAGAAGCATACATAGCAGTACCCCCCCCCCCCCCCCCCCCCCCCCACACCATCACCACCTACCTTTAAGAATGCTATACTTACAAAAGTAATATAAATCCTTAAATTACCTATAAGCAAAAAAATATTTTTTTTTGGTAATTTTGGACTTTACATGTTTGCCTAATATCTCTCCTAGTATCCCAGACTTCTACTGATACCCCAATAACATGTGCACATAAGGCTGATTTTAAGTCTAAATTGACTGGTTAAGAGTGAGTGTTATGTAGATAAACTGGGTTTATTTCCACACGCCAACCTGATCTTCCTGGAGTGGCTTTAGTTCTTTATGACCCCGAAATACAATTAAGCAGATTCAGTAAATGGATGGATATATGGATTAGACACCTGTAGATAAAAATGTTTATTATTGTACTATAAAAAGAGACTGTTTAACATTCAGCTAAAATTCATATTTCAAATTCAGAAATAAAGGTCAAGTGTTGTTTAGTCTGTGACGGAAAAGAGTAAACTGAACATTTTGCAACCTCCCTATTCCCTACATATAAATGAATTATTTCAATGTCTGTTGCACTGCCCACCACCGAAATGCCAAATAATCAATCAGAGACTAAGACAGAGGCAAAGACAAGGCCTCACATTCAAGCTAAATTCAATTTCCTGGTAGTTAATGAGCTCTCTGACAGGTAATAATAGCCAAATCAGTCAACAAAATATGTATGAAGGCAGCGTCAAAAGGCTCTTAACCCACACGGTATTTACAAGCCAGGCATATTCAGGGCTATGCATCAATAAATTACGACAAATCTGGAAATTCTATACTGATTAAAAGTGGGCTTTAACAATTTTAAAGAAAGTCTGGAAGTTAACTAACTGAAATGTACTTAAACTAAAAAGCACATTAGCAATTCAAAGCATCATTTCAAATATGAAGCAATCCTATGTAATTAACCACCCATACACTTTTTTTTTTTTTTTTTTGAGACTGGTAGTCTCATATATTTTTTTAAATTAACAATTAAAATTAACACTGACAACAAAATGATCTGATAAGGCACTTACTGGAAAATTACCAGTCATTATAAATTAACAAATCTTACTGACTGGCACCTTAGAAATACCACAGTAGTCTTAGTCTAAATAAATTCTATTTACTTGTTTCACTAGAGAGCGGCAAACAAATCACATAAAAGCTCACACTGCTTGAAGCCTGGCACAGACTGCAATATTTTTTTTTTAACATCACATCAATGCTGAAAATGTTAGCGACCCCACCCCACACAGAATGACAAATTTGTCTTCTAGTCTATCTCTAGCTATTCTATTAGAGGACACAGACGCAATGATTATGGCCACAAAGAATATTGCGCATTAACAGGGTTACATATATTGTTTTGAAAGTCTCAACTAATGGACCTGGGATCTCAAATTTCTCATCAAAAAAATGCGCCTTCTTCATGTTCATTTAAATTCGTCCACATGTCCTTCATTGGCTACTGGTCTTTCACACATGACAAAAAGATACTATGCGTAACAAAAAATATTACCAGATTTCGGAATTCTAAATATTAAACATGATTTATGTTTATGATCTGAAATCAGGGTGGCTCTACCTGACTCCTGCCTGAAATTGGAACACCTGTTGGAAGGAGTGAATTTGGCTAAAATCAGTGCTCTCCAGCATAAATGACATGTAGCTTTATCATATGTATATACTGAACAAAAAAGAAAATAAAATAAAAAAGAGCATTAACTTAGACTTACCCACTGTATCCACACAAAATGACATTATTGGAAAGTTTCATCTGAATTTAACATATAATTCCAATATACAAAACTTTGGAAGAAATAATAAAGAACCATGATTCATGCAGAACTCAGACTATTAAGTTGAAAGTTTCACGCACTCTGCTGCACTTTTACATTAATCATTTGCACAAAGGGTGTAGGGATCTTGGCTCCATTTCCTGGCACATAGTAGTTGAAGAAATCATGTGATTCTCACTCTCTATAGCACTGTATTCATAGTCCCCACACAACATAGAGCTGTGCTCCCACTCAAACACTGGTGACATGTAACTAACTGTATTTCCACTAATTTCAGCAGTGGTTGTCAACTGGACGTTCAAATGACATGAATGTGCCTGAGTAATATAATAGTTTTGGGAGGAATCCATGAACATGTTGAACATGCAAGAGTGGACAGCAGTGATGAACAAACCCCAACAGAGTTTGCTTTGCTGTGAATTTGGTGAAACCAGGGAAATGTTTAGGAACTTTCCAAAATTCTGCAAGATAAACTGAAGTCAATGGGGAAGAAGGAACTGAAATAGTTTTGAGTGGATTATAAAGGAGTAGTGGTCAGTCAAGTGTCCCCTTGGGCTAGGGAAGCTTCTGTTAGCTATGCTTGACCAATTATTGTGAACAAAAATGTGACTTGTGCTGTGAGACAGAAGTGCTAACCACTGTGCCACCGAGCTTCAAATAATACAGACAGAATGAGAGCCACAAATAAAATACAACAAATGGCTACAAACTAGTAATAAAACTAGCAGTAAATAAAATATAGGTCTTGGGGTACACATTGGTCATGAAACAAAGTGGCAGCATGGGACTGCCTTGTTTCATTGTTTGAAGTCACAGCTCTGAGCACATTTAGAACATGATTTTTTTGTTTCCCATGTTTCTGTGGAGATGTTCTGCACAATTTTCTCTCATTGAGAAGAAAGAAACACCTTTTAAATAGTAATAAATATTTCATTATATAGGGTCTCCTGCGAGGGGAGGGTGAGGGTTCCTTTGACTAGTTGCACTACATGGCTAAACATGTCCAGGCAGTGTGGTGTACTGGTTAAGGCTTTGGACTTCAAACCCTGAGATTGTAGGTTGAAATCCCGCTGCTAACACTGTGTGACCCCGAGCAAGTCACTTGATCCGCCTGTGCTCCAGTTGGAAAACCAAAACAAAATGTGAACAAATGTGTATCAAAAATTTTGGAAGTTGCCTTGGATAAAAGGGTCAGCCAAATTAGTAAGTGTAATTATGCATAATATGAGGCACATCACTGCCCTGACAGCACACAGAGATCAGTGTTATTTATCCAGTGGCATTACTCAGAATAGTCTCATTATGATTAGCTAATGTAACCCTCAAATTAAAATAGCGCAATTATATTTTTTAATGCAAGCCGTGTCTAAGTCCAGCTGGAGTATTCATTAAGTCGTGAGGAGTGCCACAAGGGACTGTACTTTCTCCGATCCTGTTCAGCCTATATACATCGGACTTCCAATACAACTCGGAGTCCTGCCACATGCAAAAGTTCGCCGATGACACTGCTATCATGGGCAGCATCATGAGTGGGCAGGAGGAGGAGTATAGGGACCTAATCAATGACTTTGTTAAATGGTGCGACTCAAACCACCTACACCTGAACACCAGCAAAACCAAGGAGCTGGTGGTGGATTTTAGGAGGCCCAGACCCCTCATGGACCGCGTGATCATCAGAGGTGACTGTGTGCAGATGGTGCAGACCTATAAATACCTGGGAGTGCAGCTGGATGATAAATTAGACTGGACTACCAATACTGATGTTCTGTGTAAGAGAGGACAGAGCCGGTTATACTTCCTTAGAAGGCTGGCGTCCTTCAACATCTGCAATAAGATGCTGCAGATGTTCTATCAGACGGTTGTGGCGAGCGCCCTCTTCTACACGGTGGTGTGCTGGGGAGGCAGCATTAAGAAGAAAGACGCCTCACGCCTGGACAAACTGGTGAGGAAGGCAGGCTCTATTGTTGGCATGGAGCTGGACAGTTTGACATCCGTGGCAGAGTGACGGGCGCTCAGCAGACTCCTATCTATTATGGAAAATCCACCGCATCCACTGAACAGGATCATCTCCAGACAGAAGAGCAGCTTCAGCGACAGACTGCTGTCACTGTCTTGCTCCACTGACAGACTGAGAAGATCGTTCCTCCCCCAAACTATGCGACTCTTCAATTCCGCCCAGGGGGGTAAACGTTAACACTATATAAAGTTACTAGCCATGTGCGCCCAACTACATTGCGTGTGTTAAAGTTGTCTGTGAAGGGCTCCCCGTTTAAACGCATTCAAACTGTGTTATATTATACACACACATAGTTAGGTCCATAAATATTTGGACAGAGACAACTTTTTTCTAATTTTGGTTCTGTACATTACCACAATGAATTTTAAATGAAACAACTCCGATGCAGTTGAAGTGCAGACTTTCAGCTTTAATTCAGTGGGGTGAACTAAACGACTGCATAAAAATGTCAGGCAACTAAAGCATTTTTTGTAACACAATCCCTTCATTTCAGGGGCTCAAAAGTAATTGGACAATTGACTCAAAGGCTATTTCATGGTCAGGTGTGGGAAGTCCATCATTATGTCATTATCAATTAAGCAGATAAAAGGCCTGGAGTTGATTTGAGGTGTGGTGCTTGCATGTGGAAGATTTTGCTGTGAACAGACAACATGCGGTCAAAGGAGCTCTCCATGCAGGTGAAAGAAGCCATCCTTAAGCTGCAAAAACAGAAAAAACCCATCTGAGAAATTGCTACAATATTACGAAGGGCAAAATCTACAGTTTGGTACATCCTGAGAAAGAAAGCAAGCACTGGTGAACTAGGCAACGCAAAAAGACCTGGACATCCACGGAAGACAACAGTGGTGGATGATCGCAGAATTATTTCCATGGTGAAGAGAAACCCCTTCACAACAGCCAACCAAGTGAACAACACTCTCCAAGGGGTAGGTGTATCGATATCCAAGTCTACCATAAAGAGAAGACTGCATGAAAGTAAATACAGAGGGTGCACTGCAAGGTGCAAGCCACTCATAAGCCTCAAGAACAGAAAGGCTAGATTGGATTTTGCTAAAGAACATCTAAAAGAGCCAGCACAGTTCTGGAGAAACATTCTTTGGACAGATGAAACCAAGATCAACCTCTACCAGAATGATGGCAAGAAAAAAGTATGGAGAAGGCGTGGAACAGCTCATTATCCAAAGTATACCACATCATCTCTAAAACACGGTGGAGGGAGGCAGTGTGATGGCTTGGGCGTGCATGGCTGCCAGTGGCACTGGGACACTAGTGTTTATTGATGATGTGACACAGGACAGAAGCAGTTGAATGAATTCTGAGGTGTTCAGAGACATACTGTCTGCTCAAATCCAGCTAAATACAGCAGTCAAATTGATTCATGATACAGATGGACAATGACCCAAAACATACAGCCAAAGCAACCCAGGAGTTTATTAAAGCAAAGAAGTGGAAAATTCTGGAATGGCCAAGTCAGTCACCTGATCTTAACCCAATTGAGCAGGCATTTCACTTGATGAAGACTAAACTTCAGACAGAAAGGCCCACAAACAAACAGCAACTGAAAGCCGCTGCAGTAAAGGCCTGGCAGAGCATTAAAAAGGAGGAAACCCAGCATCTGGTGATGTCCAGGAGTTCAAGACTTCAGGCTATCATTGCCAGCAAAGGGTTTTCAACCAAGTATTAGAAATGAACATTTCCAGTTATTTAATTTGTCCAATTACTTAAAGCCCCTGAAATGAAGGGATTGTGTTAAAAAAAATGCTTTAGTTGCCTCACATTTTTATGCAATCGTTTTGTTCACCCCACTGAATTAAAGCTGAAAGTCTGCACTTCAACTGCATCGGAGTTGTTTCATTTAAAATTCATTGTGGTAATGTACAGAACCAAAATTAGAAAAAAGTTGTCTCTGTCCAAATATTTATGGACCTAACTGTATACACACACATATACACACACACACACTGTTTATACAAAAAAGGTGATAACTAATTATATACAGAAAAAGAAAACTGAAGGCAACCAGCAGATCAAAAAAATGACACTCAGTCCTGAAATGACTCTGAAGACAAGTGTGAGGCTGGTACAGACACACAGGAAAGGAAACATTTGCTTATTTTAACAATATTGCACTTTTGTACTTCCTTTTGTCTAAATTTAGTTATTTTCAGTTTCAACTGCATGCAAATCATTAACATCAAAGCAGCAAACAGCAATATAAGACTCCTACGATAATAAAATACAGTAAGCAATGGTGCATTTAGTAGTAACAGGACAGACAATACATATTATAATGTAATAATTTTACTTAAAGGGCATATGCCATTTGTAAAGCACTTTATAAAGGTATTGTTCCATATATTAAGACTGTTTACATGTATGTTTTACAGTGCGGGTCTTCTGTTTTTCACAGAAGAGTACAATGATAAAAAAAATGTATACAATGTCAGATAACGTTATTTCTACATATGTAAGCTTTGGGACTCTGGACTTAGCTTGTTTATTATTTATAAACACTTGTGTGTCATTGATGATGTTTGATGATGCTGTTTTCACAGCAAGCTAAAAAAAATGGCATAAATTTTAACTGCTACCAAATATAAGAAATGCTTCTGAATATGCTGTGTCCCTTTCTAAAAAGCTGTGTGAATGCATAATAGCCATTTTCATTAAGTTTATTCAAAGACAGCACTAAAATGTTTGATTTGTGCAAATTTGCTTCTGAGTCCTAACACAAGACATGGCGCGGCTATTCATCTCGGCACATGACTGGAACATTAAGCAGTACTCTAAGCTTCATGAAGCATGGAGTTTCCATTCTGTTTATGTGCTTAGATTCATTATTATTTTTAGATTTATGACAGTCACCTTTAAATTATCTATTGACTGTAATATACACTTAATTCCAGGAACACGTCAGATGCAGACACTATCGGCATTTTTCTGAAACCTCCACAAATCTCAAGTGTAAATTGATATTTGGGGGTGGTATATAAGGACTGTTTAAGCAACTATTATATATTTACTTAAAACCTTGCCTCTGTTCTGATAACTCATTTATCAGTGGATCCATGGGATTTAATTCAAGATACTGGTGGGGGAGGCCTGGATGGTATGCCAGTTCATTACTGCACACATTCTCATTTACTGGGAAATAGAAGTCAGAAATTAAAGTAATCTGTTTGTCTGTGGAATGTGCGAGGTAAACCACAGTCAGGTCAGGTTGAGGAGCACGCAGTACTACAGCGGGTTGCCACAACCAAAACACAACGGAACAGCTCGGGATCCTCGTTGGCAACCTCCCAGGCAGAGAGGCGGTCCAGTCCCACCCTCTGGAAATGACCATCTATCTGCAACCACCAGGTGTTACGTGGGCGTCCCCTTGGTCTGATCCAGCCACTCGGGACCCCAACAATGAGAATCTCGCGAGCCGGATCACTCACGGGGAATCGCACCACATGGCCATAGTTCCGTAACTGATGCTCCTTTACAATTCAGGTAATGTGCCTCATTCGGGACTCTGTGAGCGACTGCTCATTCAACACAAAGTCAAACCACCGTCACCCAAGGATTCTCTGAAGAGACACAGTACCTCAAGAAAAACAAAACGCAGACAGAAAAGGGGATGCAAACTACTCATTCACCCTAAATATCGGCATCTGATTTACTTGTGTTGAACAAGCATTGAGCTGAATTCTACTCTACGTAATTAATGAATTAGTTCATTCCATTTATTTAGCACGTTTCTCACTTCTCAAAGTGCTTTCACAGACAGAGGGGAACCACTGCAACCACTACCAATATGCAGCACCCACCTGGATGATGTGATGACAGCCATCATTGTGCCAGTACATTCACCACACATGAACTATTAGGTGGTAAAGGTGTGAGAGAGATCGCCAATTAGAGACAGGGGATGATTAGGGGGGCAGAATGGATGAGGCCATGATAGGCAGTTTAGCCAGGACATCAAGATAAACCCTACTGTTTTTGAAGGCTGCCTAATGAATTTAATGACCACAGAGAGTCAGGACCTCGGTTTTACATCTCAGCACCATATTTACAGCACAGTGTTCCTGTCTCTGTACTGGGGGGCCATGGGGATCCACACACAGACCACAGGGTAAGCACCCACTGCTGGCCTCACCAACAACTCTTCCAGCAACCAGCCATCACACTGGTAACACATGAACAGACAACTACAGAAAGGAATGAGCAGATCATATCATCTAAAAGTCAAAAAACACAGAGAGCTTAGTGTGACAGATATCATACAAGAAAATGCTTAGAAGGAACTTTCAAAGCAAGTCAGTCATTTGATGGATTGGTCGTCAACCTAGACAAATCTCATCGCTTTTATAAATGAATATCCCTATTAAACTGTGTATTTAATTCCCTGAATCAATATGTCAACTTTGTAGCATTATTCATTCAGCTTCTAGGTCTTAAAAGTATGTGAATACAGGGACCTATACAAGAACACTCTTTTTCTATAATTACCTGATCAAGCAACAAACTTGAAAAAGAACAAAAAAAGGTTTGTGTTCTTTTTTTTTTTTTCCAATTATAATTTTACTCTCACTGAACTTCCAGGACCATATTGAATCATTTCAGTGGTAAGAAACTGCAAGTGCCTAGAGCATGGGAAAGGTGCTATATAAATAAGTGTGGACCCATTTGCTTGATAAATGAATAACTCATCCACTAATCATTTTCTGCCAGTAAATCAACAATCGTCCCCCAACACCCCCTGTCTCTTAAATGGTTTTGAATTCAACTTAGTTGTGCCTATGCATGACACAATAAAACCAAATTGAATTCTAAGCCTAATGAATGAAAATCTTTGGTAATAAAGTGCCACATCATTAAAACCGGATTCATTTTAGACATATTTAAACAGAAAATTAACCAAACTACTAGCAAAAATACCTTAGTAAAGGCAACCAGGACAAAAAGAAAATAAGGAAGTAGTAACTTGTGTTTGCACCTTTGGGACTATTCTCAAAGTGTATGTAACTTCATCATGGCACCCTACAATTCTGTTTAAAAATAAAAGATTCCACATGTAAAAGCGTAGGTAGCCAGGACGCTGATTTCATTCCTTAAATTCATAACACTAAAACGGTTTTGGGTCACAGACCACAGCAGTTACAATATTTAAAAGAAAAGCTGCCTTCCCCAGTAGTGTGAAATGTTTGGTCATCTTGGTAGTAACCCTTTGTTTAAAATCCTCTTGAACAATTATATTAGGATATATAGTCGGCTATATTACAAGCTGTGTAGCACTTTATTTCAAAAGTAGTAAAGAAATAACCCACTTTTATTAGCAGAGAAGAACTGTACAGAATTTACATCAAAACAAATCAGTTTTTTTTCTACAGACAAATACATCCTCAGAGGTCTCTGCACAAATACTCTGGGAAACCCTGAAGGCATTCTTAAGAGGACAGATTAACTCTTATCTTTCCCACAGAAATAAATTTGAAACCAAGAAGGTATCAAAGCTAACCAGCGAAATTACTAGAATAGATCAAGAACAGGCCAGGTGTCCAAGTGAGGCTCTTCATAGGAAAATGAGGTTCTGCATTCAACCTCTTGACAACTAAAGAAATTGAACTACTCATTTTTAAATCAAGACATCATTACTATGAACATGGAGAGAAAGCTAATAAGCTCTTAGCTCAACAAATCCACAAGCAAGTTCGCAATGCAATCCCAGCAATCACCAACACAAATGGAGACAGAATCATTGACCATAAAAATATAATGCACACATTTAGAGACTACCATAAATCCTTATATTCTACTGAGTTTAAAGAAGACAAGACACAATTTAATGCATTTCTGGATGCATTACAGATACCACAAATAGATACTCTTAGTGCAGAGGAATTGGATAAACCATTGGCACTATCAGAATTACTAGATGCTATAAAGTCACTTCAGAGTGGGAAAGCAGCAGGCCCCGAAGGCTACACTTCCGAATTTTATAAGAAGTTCTCCACTCAGCTAGCTCTCCTTTTATAAGCAACATTCAAAGAATCTAGAGACAATAAAATTCTACCTCAAACATTTCGCCAAGCATTAATCACCATCTTTCCTAAACAAAATAAGGACGTATTACAATGTGCATCATACAGACCAATTTCACTTCTGAATAATGATGTTAAGATACTCTCCAAAGTCCTAGCTAGAAGGATGGAGAAAGTGCTGCCTTCGGTAGTATCACAAGATCAAACTGGATTTATTAAAGGCACAAACAACACTTAGCATCCAACCTTCGACGCCTGTTTAATGTAATATATTCATTCACCCACAAAGTCAAACATCCCAGAGATGATATTATCCTTGGATTTAGAAAAAGCATTTGACATGATTGAATGGAACTACCTTTTCACTACACTGGAGAAATTTGGGATTGGCCCAAACATTTGTGCATGGATCAAACTACTGTATACCAATCCAGAAGCTTCAGTTTGTAACAACATTAATTCAGACTACTTTAAACTAGAACGTGGTACCAGACAAGGATGCCCCTTGTCACCACTACTTTTTGCAATCACCATTGAGCCACTGGCAGTTCACTGTCAAAATGCTTATGAGATAAAAGGGGATTATCAGAGGAGGACTTGAACAGAAAATTTCTCTATATGCAGATGATATGGTACTGTATATATCAGACCCACAAAATACTGTGCCTGCAGTCCTAACAGCACTAACAGAATTGTTTTTTTTTTCCAGTATTGGTAAGGGGATAACATCCTTAACAGTAACACTAGGAATTAGTATAAATTAACTTTGGTTTTACTTCATAAAGTGCAAAACTTAACCAACAACTCCCATCTCAGCATATTTCCCATGTAAATGTAAAGTTTTGATAATTTAACCTCTGTTAAAATTAACATCTAAGTATTTAATAACTTATTTTAATGTCACTCTATACTTAACTGTTGGGAGTTCAGACTGTTTAATATCGATTTAATACGAAGCAACACTTAATTATCCTTCTCAGAAAAAGTGGAGAAAAATCTAGTGTCACATCTTAGTAGATCTCAGTGTGAATTTCTCTGTGACAGGTCACCTTCAAAGAAGCAAAGGTATGTGCCAATAGTCTGAAAGTTACAAGACTACCTAAACGTCCCTTAGTATATACCTAATATACTATATGTCTATATCTTAGTATATATCTATTTTAGGCATTTTTCATGGGACAAATGCACTTGGGACATTGTGTGTCCATAGCCAAACTGAGCAGCTCATAATGCAGATTTAGTATAACTAACATTAGTATCCTGTCTAGACATGTATTTTCATGGTAAGGCAAGCTTATGATGATTAATATTTACACTGCTGCAATTCTCTCTTTTATAAGGTTAAAAAAGGAAAGAAAAAAAAAAAAATCAGGATTTTATTTTCTGTAGAACCAATATTTTCAAAATACCCCCACCACATGCAAAACATCTGACGGTGGGATTTTTTGAAAGATGACTCACTGGTCTTTCTCTTAGCATTCAGCAATTTGGAAACCTACCAGTCAGCGAACAGCCACCTCACTGGCGAGAGTCAAGCACATACCACTACACAACTAACAATTATTAATATTAAGCATACATTGAATATTGCTATTCCAAAATGCCTAGGACCAGAAGTATTTCGGAAATTTTCAGATTTTGGAATATTTGCAAATAAATACATAATGAGATATCTTAGAGACACCCTTGATCAAGTAGGAAAATGTATCCAAACCAGCTAAATGAGGACTCACATGTATAATAATTCATATAACCAAGCAGTTATAATTTCATTATAACTTTATATATTCATTATAATTTTCATTATAATAATTCAAATCACCGAGCGCCATCTTCTATGCGATGGTGTGTTGGGGAGGCAGCATAAAGAAGAGGGACACCTCACACCTGGACAAATTGGTGAGGAAGGCAGGATCTATTGTAGGCACGGACCTGGACAGTCTGACATCCGTGGCAGAGCGACGGGCACTGAGCAGACTCCTGTCAATCATGGAGAATCCACTGTATCCACTGAACAGTATCATCTCCAGACAGAGGAGCAGCTTCAGCGACAGACTGCTGTCACTGTCCTGCTTCACTGACAGACTGAGGAGATCATTCCTCCCCCACACTATGCGACTCTTCAATTCCACCTGGGGGGGGGGGGGCTAAACGTTAACATTATACAAAGTTATTTCTCTTATACCTGCCTCGCACTCTCCACCTTGCACTTTTATCACTATTTAATTAATATTGTTTTTATCAGTATGTTGCTGCTAGAGTATGTGAATTTCCCCTTGGGGATTAATAAAGTATCTATCTATCTATCTAATAATGTGCATTGATGTAACAAATATATTAAACCTCATATATGATGCATAGACTAGATTTTAGTTCCCTTTTAACAGGGCCAATGATGTATTATTTGTACTGAAGACCTTTTTTTGTTTATATCAGCTACCTTTTATCACTTCTTAGGTCAGGAACAGCTCAGCCAACCATCCCTCCATGATGCCCGCTGTGCTATAAGTCATTAACCAACCAATGAGTTACTACTATATTCAGTTTTTATAAGCCATGGGTGTACAAACATTAAACAAAAAATACCAACATAAAAAATCAATTTGCAGCAGTGTCCTGTTTTCCTAACATAATTGAAAATTACTGAACTCAGATTGCAATAAGGGCACCTAGTGAGAATGAAGGTGCTTTTGTCAACTCTAAACAGTGACATTCCACAAGGCAAATTTTAATGTACTTTTGAAAGCAGATGTTCTGTATCACTTCCCATCACCCCACAAATCACCCCACCATTTTTCGATTGTGCATTGTTTATTTATGGAGTTTGATGCTTCGCTGTAGCCACCCCATGGATCGTCAATTCAGTGTCATTGTTTTGTAGTGCTCACAGCTTCACATGGGAACCATCCTACTCTTAAAGAATGCATTTTAAATCTGTACAAATGTTACTCACATCCATTTTTTGGTGTAAGTGTATTCTCACACTCAAATCCAATCAAAGTTTTATAAAAGAGGCCCCTAGCATGGAATTTTCCACTTGTGATATCATTTCAGGGCTCAGAACTTTTTATTAGTTTCACATCAAACTAAATATAATAAATTTTGGTTAAATTAGCTACTATATGATGGATCATTTAATTGCCTTCAGCTTAAATGATGCACAACTTTTCAAAAAAAAAAAAAAAAAAACATTCACAATGTTTCTTTTAAAAACTAAAATGCTGACAAAGCTCTTTTCCTTTCTAGTTTGGTGACATGAAGAAAAATAATTATTAGCTAAGATCAAAGAAAAGGACAGATGTGACAGGAAGAGCATGGGTACAGAAGATTCATTTTGTTGAACTTTCAAATCACGTTTTTTAACTAAACTTGTAATGACAACTTTTTGCAGTCTAAATGAACACCTGCATTTTCTGATTGATCAGTTCCTCTTTTACTTTAAACATGAAATATCTAAGGACAGTCATCACGGCTGAACTGGAAAAACAGAGATTCCCTTTACACAAGAGGTCAGCAAAATGTATGTTAAATATCACCTAATTATTGAGAAAGAAATATCTACCAAAACTTCAAATTTTTATAATAAAACTAGTATGAGTAGCAATCAATGTGAACAATCAGTACATCACAGTGATTAGTGCTGTGTACAGGTACATTCTGTCTAACTGGGAGCATCACCAAAAAGAATGGAGCAGGTCCACAAAGCAACATCAGCAGTACAATAGCCAAAACAACAATCAAAACTCAAATAGTAATTTTATACTTGGCTTGCATTAAATAATTATTCAGCCTAAAATCATTGATAGGCTCTGCCAGGAAAACCTCATCTGGAATTCAGTGGACTGAATGCAGCTGCCGTATTTGGGATCTCTCTCTCTCTCGTTTAGCTGAGGGGTCCCTTTGTGCTTTGTCTGTTATACTCTTCAGGTTCTGTTGGATCATACGCAGATTTGGATGGTGCAAGGTTATGGAGGGTCACATTTCAGAATTTCCAGATTTAACATATAAGAGGCTAAGATATTACAGTATCTCTGGTTTAGCGGTTCTGGGATTTTCAAGTTGTGATAATGTTTGGTACAGTACATACTGTAACACGCAAGCAATCAGTGTATAACTAGGAGCTCTCCCTCTTTCAGGTAGAAACAGAACCCCAATTAATACGTTTCTAACAGATAGATACAGAATAATAATGGAAAAAAGCAAAGATTTATAGTGTAGTATATATAACGTACAGAAAAGAAAAGCAAGCAATGTAACAATTAGTAGAAATATATAAATATATGAGGGAATAATATTTCATAAGCAGGTTATGTATAAGGGTGAAAAGCTACTGCAATATACATACCATAGTAATTTATTGATGTACTGAATATTGATTGTTGCCTACATAATTGAACAAAATTTACCAGCTTACATTTCTTTTTCCACATACATTATAGTGAAAAGTCAAGCGAAATGACACCTTTTATTGGCTAACTATATAAATGTAATGAATTATTATTATTATTAAAAAGATTACAATATGCAAGCTTTTCAGGCAACTCAGGCCCCTTCTTCAAGCAAGATAAAAAAGGGGCCTGAGTTGCCTGAAAAGCTTGCATATTGTAATCTTTTTAGTTAGCCAATAAAAGGTGTCGTTTCGCTTGACTTTTTACTACATTCATAATGGCTAACACGGCACAACACCCTAGTACTACACACACTATATATATTTATATATTAGCCTGCAATGAAACAAATATACAAATACAGGCAGTCCCTGGGTTACGTACGAGATAGGGACTGTAGGTTTGTACTTAAGTTAAATTTGTATGTAAGTCAGAACAGGTACAGTTGTGCTTGAAAGTTTGTGAACCCTTTAGAATTTTCTATATTTCTGCATAAATATGACCTAAAACATCATCAGATTTTCACTCAAGTCCTAAAAGTAGATAAAGAGAAACCAGTGAAACAAATGAGACAAAAATATTATACTTGGTCATTTATTCATTGAGGAAAATGATCGAATATTACATTTTTGTGAGTGGCAAAAGTATGTGAAGCTCTAGGATTAGCAGTTAGTTTGAAGGTGAAATTCGAGTTCGGTGTTTTCAATCAATGGGATGGCAATCAGGTGTGAGTGGGCACCCTGTGTTATTTAAAGAACAGGATCTACCAAAGTCTGCTCTTCACAACACGTTTGTGGAAGTGTATCATGGCACGAACAAAGGAGATTTCTAAGGACCTCAGAAAAAGAGTTGTTGATGCTCATCAGGTTGGAAAAGGTTACAAAACCATCTCGAAAGAGTTTGGACTCCACCAATCCGCAGTCAGACAGATGGTGTACAAATGGAGGAAATTCAAGACCATTGTTACCCACCCCAGGAGTGGTCGACCAACAAAGATCACTCCAAGAGCAAGGCGTGTAATAGTCGGCGAGGTCACAAAGAACCCCAGGGGAACTTCTAAGCAACTGAAGGCCTCTCTCACATTGGCTAATGTTCATGTTCCTGAATCCACCATCAGGAGAACACTGAACAACAATGGGTGTGCATGGCAGGGTTGCAAGGAGAAAGCCACTGCTCTCCAAAAATAACATTGCTGCTTGTCTGCAGTTTGCTAAAGATCACGTGGACAAACCAGAAGGCTATTGGAAGAATGTTTTGTGGACGGATGAGAATAAAATAGAACTTTTTGGTTTAAATGAAAAGCGTTATGTTTAGAGAAAGGAAAACACAGCATTTCAGCATAAGAACCTTATCCCATTCTGTGAAACATGGTGGTGGTAGTATCATGGTTTGGGCCTGTTTTGCTGCATCTGGGCCAGGACAGCTTGCCTTCATTGATGGAACAATGAATTCTGAATTATATCAGAGAATTCCAAAGGAAGATGTCAGGACATCTGTCCATGAACTGAATCTTAAGAGAAGGTGGGTCATGCAGCAAGACAACGACCCTAAGCACACAAGTCGTTCTACCAAAGAATGGTTAAAGAAGAATAAAGTTAATGTTTTAGAATGGCCAAGTCAAAGTCCTGACCTTAATCCAATCGAAATGTTGTGGAAGGACCTGAAGCGAGCAGTTAATGTGAGGAAACCCACCAACATCCCAGAGTTGAAGCTGTTCTGTATGGAGAAATGGGCTCAAATTCCTCCAATCCGGTATGCAGAACTGATCAACAGTTACTGGAAACGTTTAGTTGCAGTTATTGCTGCAAAGGGGGGGTCACACCAGATACTGAAAGCAAAGGTTCACATACTTTTGCCACTCACAAATATGTAATATTCAATCATTTTCCTTAATAAATAAATGACCAAGCATAATATTTTTGTCTCATTTGTTTAACTGGTTTCTCTACCTACTTTTAGGACTTGAGTGAAAATCCGATGATGTTTTAGGTCATATTTATGCAGAAATATAAAAAATTCTAAAGTGTTCACAAACTTTCAAGCACTGTACATTATTTTAATAAATGCTATTGTTGACTGACTGTAACCAAGTGCTCTGCCAATTAATGATGGAGTTTCACCTCTCTCTGACCTTTTTATTATTTCTACTTTATTTTCAATGGTGATGGTTTTTCTCTTCTTTACTGTATCACCAGCACTTGCATCAGATGTGTTTCAGAGACATTCTTGAAGGGTGAAGACAAAAGGTTAAGATGAGTTCTTCTGCACAGCACTGTACACGCTATTACAGCAGGATGGCACCAGTCATCAACACGTCTGATGTACTGACAAGAGACAATTTCCTGCTATATGCGTAACAGTACAAGCAGGCTTGCTATTGAGAATGAATAGGGGCAGCGAGGGGCGGTTCATCACCAGCCCACCTCACAGTCACCTCCACTACAGTATGCTGTAGAACGAACACGGTGCGGCCAAAGGCAAGTAGTGAATCGCCCAATCCCAATTCAACAGGCAGCCATCCGAGGCACACTACAATGCTACCCCCGCCACCCCGTTCAGCCACAACCGGGTCACCGCTTGCAGCATTACCAGCCGTGTGTGCTGGGCGGGCAGTGAAACGCCCCACTCCACTCCATCCAGCCTGCGTCCAGTCAGGAGCAGTAGCTACGGCGGTGTAGTGGGCGGGCAGCGAACCATCGTCCTGCACACGAGCAATAGCTGTGGCCCCGGTGACTATGGACCACGGGTCACTGCTTGCCGCCGGGAGCTGCCTGAGGGACACTACACTGCGCGAGCAGCGAAATCGCCCCCCTCCAGCCACCGCTTGCAGCACTCCCAAGCCAAAGATGACGGAGCGGCAGTTACTGAGTGCATGCGTCGCAGCTGTATCCTCGTTCGTAAGTCATAGGTTGGAGGTCCGTAACCTGGGGACTACCTGTATAGGCATTTTATAGTAGAAAGGGCATTTTATTTAACTCGATGAAGCATGATTTTTAAGTAGTGCAAAAAAAAAGACCCTTTTGAACTTTAAATACTTTAACAAAGACAGACTGCATGAAAGGAACAGATTAGTTGAAGACCATTAGTAGAATTCATTCTTAAATAGTGTTAACGAGAATATTCCAATTAGCAGGTAGCTTGGTGGTGCAATGGTAAGCCCTGCTGACTCACAATCCCAGCATCCTCAGTGCTGGATCCTTAAATTCTGAATTTAGCACACTGTTTGTCTGGGTCTGGCACATTCTAAATGACTGCTAGGCTTTTCCTCTGATATACTAAACAAAAACTCATTAGACAACTGGTATATCCAAATTTACCCAGCATATCTGTGAATGTTGGTGTATACATGCGTGTGCTCTGTCTCCTTTGCTGGAGGGGTTGGCACTTGCTCCCTATATCCTTGGTCTAGAGAAGCTGGTGAGAAAATAGACGGATGTACCAGTTGGACAACAAGTTAAGAGTACTAAAATTAACAAAACTAAAACTTCACAAATGGAAAATATACTAAAGTATCAATTTTGGGACTATTTTTTTGTCTATAAAGAAAGCTAGAATGAGGAGAAAAACAGAGAAGACGCATCATTGTACAGCTGCTGTTGCTATGGTTTAACATCTTAGAATCAAAAACCCAACCAGCTATTTGGATGTCATTTCTATAAATCAAGTCACTAGGAGTCAGCAAAAGAGCCAGTAATAGACAACCGACTCAGTTATGTTCTTGTCATTTACTGCTGTGCACCAGAGATTCGTGTTCAATTCTTCAATTTGACTCAAAAGCTGCCTGTGTATGCAAAGCTTATCCAGAATTAAGTGCCAAGCCAAGTGGTTTTCTGAAGGGTTTAAGTGTTTTGTTCTGCCATTAGATCATTTGGGTGTATGTGTCCATGCTAGTTTTTAGGTAAAAAAGTTTTTGCTGATTTTTCAGATAAAAAGTAACTGCGTGGGGCGTGGTGGGTGTTGTATCATGATTGCGACTGAGAGAATAAAAGTGAAAAAAAAATGCTAACTTTTACAAGTACTATTTACACTGGCATTTACAGACACAAATCAAATGTATGTTTTTATTGTGTAATATTAACAATAAGAGCAGCTCACTACTCAAAACGGTAAATTTGGCGGGGAGCTGGTTTCAAACTCACGACCTCTGGATTATAAGTCAGTAGTTCTAACCACTGCACCATGGAAGCTGTCATATTGTGCATGTATCTTTTGTGAAAGTGTTTATTTGATATTTGGCCATCAGCCTTCACACATTATACAGTTCATGTCTATATTTTGTCATTTATTACTAAAACATGAAAAACGTTTCTGTTTTAACAATGTGTTTACTAGGGATGCACCGATACCACTTTTTTGGAAAACGAGTACGAGTACGAGTACTTGCATTTCAGTACTCGCCGATACCGAGTACTTGCCGATACCGAGTACTTAATAAAAACATGATTTAAATTTACAGGTAACAGCTTTAGTCATATAATTTAACAAAAAAAAAACAAGAAACTCTCGTCTATCCACTGGGAGGTTAGGCTAATTAGCGACACGGGGCTAACACTGCTTGTCCAAATATCCGTGGTGAAACTAAACGCAGAGGAGGCTTGCAGTAGGCTGTGGATATGTTTTTTCACGGAGTCGTGTAGTTTAGGCAGCTCCGTGTCAGTTATATAGCGGCGGCTTGGGACATCATATCTGGGCTCCAGAACATGGAGGAGACGCAGGAACCCCACATTTTCTACCTCCGAGAGTGGCTGGTCACTCAATGCAATGTACTCGATAATTGCCTGTGTTATTTTCACAGCACGTGGATTGTCTCTGGACATTTTCTCTCGTCTTGCAAGAGTTTGCTGCAGCGTGGGTTGTGTTGGTTTAGAAGCGTGGGTAAACTCTTTGTACTCGTTGTCGTGTTGGGATTTTAGGTGCTTGATTAAATTACTTGTGTTAAATGCGCTACCTTTTGAGCCTCCTCTGGACAATTTCGCTGAGCACAATTTGCAGTCCGCCTTTGTTTTGTCGTCTTCATTCACTTTGAAATAGTTCCACACGGCTGACATGTCTCGCCTCGCCTTCTCCCCGCTCTGAGCTGCAGCCGGGGCTTGGGGGCGGGCACTCGGCGCCTGTGATTAACCCCTTACACGCCGCTCAAACATAGACATTTCTCAGACCGTGGTATCAGTCCCCGGTATCGGGGGACTTTTAACGAGTACGAGTACTTTAGAAAATGTGGTATCGAGGCTGATACCAGATACCCGTTTCGGTATCGGTGCATCCCTAGTGTTTACAAAGATTGTTGTAGACACAGAACACACATCAAATTATTTCCCCTTACAATTCTGGGTAGCTCACTCCCAGATAATCAATCAAGGCAGGAACTGGGAGAACTTCTTGCCCGTTCTGAGGTGGTGGGGGGGATGGTATAGCAGGCTGCTTGCTGCTTGAGCTTATCAACACATTTAGAAGACAAAAGACGCTGACAGAGAGGTGCAAAGGGATTTAAGGTGGGCTGGATTTAAGAGTTTTTTCATTGGCTCTAATTCTAGTGTTAAGAAGGCTAACCGAATGTTAGGTTAAGTAGCACCCTGATGTGTGGAGTACAAGTCCAAGGAGGTTATGCTCAAGCTTTATAACTCACTGGTGAGGCCTCTTCTGGAGTACTGGGTGCAGTTAAGGTCTTTTTTGACTAGACTAAGTCCAGGGCTACAGGGAATGACTTATAAAGAAAAATTAAAACAAAAGCTGAGCCTTTACCATTTAAAGCAAAAGAGGATTAAGAGCAGACATGATTGAAGTGTTATGAATGGAATTAGTACAGTGGATTGAGACCATCATTTTAAAATGAGTTCATCAAGAACACAGGGACACGGCTGGAAACTTGTTAAAGGTAAATTTTACACAAACATTGTGACTTTAGGGACTTTCAAAACTAGACTTGATGTTAATTTAGTATTAAGTGGATAGAGTCAGAAAGCTTTGTTGGACTGAATTGCCTGTTCTCATCTAGATTGTTCTAATGTTGTAATGTTCTTATACTGCCATTAGCAATCATCCATGTATTGAAATTAAAAGCTGAAGGTAATGTCAATGACATTTTGGTGTACAAAGTAGCCATACCTGATTCTGTCTTGCTTGAGAACCCTGCAACTTGCTTGATGGCTGCTGCAGTGAGAGCCAAACCTTTGGTTTTCCGTAGCCCATGGTGGAGAACTGCTTCAAGCTGTGCACACAAGCAGATCACCCTGCAAGGGGAAGACCACAGTTTAATTGATCATAGATTAGGTGAGATTCCCATCTCCCTTTCTTTAAGGTAATCAATACAATTGAGTATTACAATATTTTTCATAATAGCATATCATTGATAAACCAAGGACAATGCTCTTGTACCACATATAGCAAACTGTACAGTAATCTCTAGCAAATGCATTGTTTTTTTTTCTTTCCAGCAGATGGCGCACAACTAACATTAACACCTCTACGCAGGTTGTGCTCTGTCCACATTTACTGTACAGCCTGTTCTTTGTTTCATCACACTGTTGCACTGAACACTGGCCGCAATATGAATTATGCATTGTGCAAGCAGCATTATATTTAAAGAAATTACTCATACAAACTAACTACTAATGCCTCTTCAACCTGAGCTGACCAAGGTACTTAAAGGATGACTTATACCGAAATTAGCACTTAAATCTGATGTAACCAAAAATAAGGTGAAAAAGCAAAAAACCATCAGCAGAGTTTGCAATGCTATGCAGGCTCTTGGGGATGCTTTGTGTACTCCTGAATTCACCTAGAGTCCCAGAAAAGCTCAGCAAGCAAAAGAAATGGAGGCCAGTGTCCTGCAAATTAAAAAAGTGAATGGAAAGCAAGAAGCTTTTTACTTCTACCTCATGGCAATGTACATGTTTGCAGTCCCAAAATTGTAAACACATTTTTATATTGTATATTCAAACAAATTTTTTTAAACAAGAAAACATAATGTTGACAGCCTACTACAAACATGAGAGCTCATCTCTAAATGGCTCGCCTGGCGTTAAAAGTCAGATTATGCAGCAATGTTGAATGCATTATGGTCTGCAACTGAATATTCCCTGTCTTAGTCTGGAGAATGCCAAGGTCCTTGAAATCCATTTCCACTACTAAAAATATTAAGTGAGATGGATCAAGGGAAAGTTTACTCCGATTGGGTGGTTCACAGACAGACAGACAGACACTTTATTAATCCCAAGGGGAAATTCACATACTCCAGCAGCAGCATACTGATAAAAAACAATATTATATTAAAGAGTGATAACAATGCAGGTATAACAGACAATAACTTTGTATAATGTTAACGTTTCCCCCCCGGGTGGAATTGAAGAGTCGCATAGTGTGGGGGAGGAACGATCTCCTCAGTCTGTCAGTCAAGCAGGACGGTGACACCAGTCTGTCGCTGAAGCTGCTCCTCTGTCTGGAGATGATACTGTTTAATGGATGCAGTGGAATCTCCATGATTGACAGGAGTCTGCTGAGCGCCCGTCGCTCTGCCACGGATGTCAAACTGTCCAGCTCCGTGCCTACAATAGAGCCTGCCTTCCTCACCAGTTTGTCCAGGCGTGAGGCGTCCTTCTTTATGCTGCCTCCCCAGTACACCACTGCGTAGAAGAGGGCGCTCGCCACAACCGTCTGATAGAACATCTGCAGCATCTTATTGCAGATGTTGAAGGACGCCAGCCTTCTAAGGAAGTATAACCGGCTCTGTCCTTTCTTACACAGAGCATCAGTATTGGCAGTCCAGTCCAATTTATCATCCAGCTGCACACCCAGGTATTTATAGGTCTGCACCCTCTGCACACAGTCACCTCTGATGATCACTGGGTCCATGAGGGGTCTGGTCCTCCTAAAATCCACCACCAGCTCCTTGGTTTTGCTGGTGTTCAGGTGTAGGTGGTTTGAGTCGCACCATTTAACAAAGTCCTTGATTAGGTTCCTATACTCCTCCTCCTGCCCACTCCTGATGCAGCCCAGTCAGCGAACTTTTGCACGTGGCAGGACTCTGTGTTGTATTGGAAGTCCGATGTATATAGGCTGAACAGGACCGGAGAAAGTACAGTCCCCTGCGACATGTTTGCCTGTTCTGATTAGGTGTGCAACAACTGACACTTTTGCCTGTAGGAACAGGACCTTAGGTTTTAACTTTGGTCAAATCAAAAAAAGACTCTGCACTTCATCTTGAAAATGAATCTCAATTCTTAACATATGGCACAAAAAGGCAATATTTTGATATTGTAAAATTAATATTAGTATCAGGATAATATTGTATTGTGGGATCCCCAAGTGGCTACCATAAATACCTAAAACTAAAGAGGTATTTGAGGGAGTACAAAGTTCAAAAGTGCTTATATAGTGAACACACAAAATCCACGGGAGTGAATCCTGGCCTCCTCCTTGCAAGATAGCAGCGCTACCACTGCTTTGCATAACATACATAAAAGTATTGAAAGAGAGGCTAGGCTATCAAAATCTTACTACAATATTAATATTTCTATAAAGGCAGAGTTCTCAAGAGGACTACTGACATTGGGTGTTGCAAGATAAACTTTATTTCATAAAACATGCCATCACAAGACCCTTAACAAAGTGCAGAAATATGTAATTTTGACAAGAGAACAAACAACAAATAGAAATAAATGAAGCACTGTACACAACTACTGTAC
Organism: Erpetoichthys calabaricus; assembly: GCF_900747795.2. Classification (NCBI taxonomy): domain Eukaryota; kingdom Metazoa; phylum Chordata; class Cladistia; order Polypteriformes; family Polypteridae; genus Erpetoichthys; species Erpetoichthys calabaricus. The sequence goes on along the minus strand of NC_041404.2, from coordinate 139,310,078 downwards.
CACCTATACAGAGAGTGAGATGGCTTCAAGGAACAGGAATAACAAAGCCAAATAAGCATTCAACAAAAGCTGCATAACACTGGTTTGGAGTAGTCACACCACAAAATATCAGATGTTTGACATGGTGGTAAAGATAAAGCGATGCTGTACTTCTGTAGTGGAGTTTGGATGATAAATCAGTATCAGAAATGAAGTGGTTATAGTTGAATCAGAGGATGTGTTCGCTGCATTTGCTCCAACTGATACAGCAGCATTCTGAACCCGTTGTGATATATTAATGGTATTAGCAAGATGGCCACTGAATGCAGAACTACATCATCCAACCAAAGTAATGAATATCAGAGGCATTACAGTGTCAGACTTAGGGAATATTTTGCAGGAAACAAACATGGTTTACCACTAGATGAGATGTGCAATTCCAGTGTCCCAAATGCTGCCAAAAATGAGTCCAAGGCTGGTGAAATTGGACAATGAGACAGTTTTGCAAACGCTGAGATTCAATGAGAAAGAGTCAAGTTTCTTAAGATAGGGAACCCACCAAAACATTAAATCTCACCACTGCTCACATGTAGTAGTCTAGCAGACTTTCAGCTGCTCATGTTGGAAGTTGACTGTGCATCATCAGCAGATTGCCATGACAAGTTTATATTGTGTGCATACTTAAATAATTCAATGTTACTCTATTATAATTGTAAATATTAGTAATTTCTCTGTGCTGACTGAAGAGGGAGATACAAGAATAAGTTGAAATTGAAGAATGAGAGGAACATTTGGTCATGCTGATGAATAAAGAATTTCTGTAGCACCACTAACAGACTCAACAGAAATGGAGAAAGTGGTAATCCTTATAATAAAAAAAAAAAAAAAAAAAGCATGAGCAGGAAGGTTACGGAGAACTCAGTTCACCAAAGACAAATGGCTGTTTGTAGCCAGAAGGTCAAGTGGCCTCATTGTCATAACATCCATACACAGTATTGCAACATACACTGGAACAAAATAACTATCCTCAGCACCCAAGTGCAAAATATACATAAGCACAGGACAAGTTTAAGACAGGTAAAGAACCATACTATACTACACAATGTAATGTAATAATAATAATATAATATTGGTGTACATCTGAGTGAGACCAGAAACCAAGCTGGAAACATTTAAGCAAATAATTGTACATCAGTGGTTCTGAAGTTCAGTCTTAGAAGCCCCATGTAGCTGCAGGTTTTTATTTCAACCAGATCCTGAGTCAGTCAGTCTTTTATTTACTTTTAATCAATCTCATTATTTAATTAGCCAAACAATCATTTTCACTTTGTATTTAGAAAAGAGGAGTAATGTCAGATTTACATTTACAGGAAATTGAGACATTACTGCATTTTTTCCTCTCTCTTCAAATGCTTACTTTGTTTATTTTATTTCTTTATTTTTAATTCATTTTTTCTGTGGCATTTGCTTTCTTAATTGTATCTGAATAACAAACAATTAATGAAGAGCAGAGCAGACTTTTAAAGAGACAAAAGGAAGATCTAGACAAAAATTACTGAAAACAGAATAATCAAAGGCCAGCTTTATATGTTTACGGATAACATACCTAAACCTGAGAGAACAGAGTTACTATTAGCTTAAAGAAACTAGAAGATTGGTGGGTACAAAATTCAGACAGATATTCCATTTGGAACAACAGAAATGATTAGACATTAGAAAGAAATCAAGGAGAAGGGTGAAAAATTTGGAAATGAACCAAGTGTGAGACACTTGAACAAGATCAGAAAGGAATTTTAAACATTCCCTTTTTTCAAAAAAAAGAAGCAAAATTATTACCTAGTCTAAATAAACTCCTGATGAAAAGAACATAAACAGCCACAGAGATAAGACATCAATTTTTCACATGCAGTCCAATATTAGATTTATAGTACAGTATATTATTCAGCAAACGTAACTTGCACTTGAATGTTTCCATATTTCTACATTTGATTCCAAGCAAGTGCAGGATCATAAAGTGAGTCGGTACACCAAAAGTGCCTGCTATAACTTGTTCATAAATCTTTTCTGCAGACAAATCTTTTATGCAGACAGTCTAACCTGTCAGGAAACAAAATTCTTCACCTATAAATAAAATAATCAGTGCCCAGCTGTAAAAAGGCAAGGGGCTTTGGTAAGCACTGCATAGAAATTGTAATTACGAAAAGAAGAAATCCTTTCCCACACATTAACAGCAAAATAAAAATTCTGGAAGAAATACATGATTTGTAATTTCAGGTAAATGGATAGAAAAATAGAATGATGCCGTTATTGATCTCTGAGAAACTGAAGTGTTATTGCAGTATATATACATGCACAAAAACTGGATCTAAGTCTAAACAGAAATATAAATATGCACATAATCATAAATTAAATACATTTAAATTAATATATTAAACTGACAGAAAACATGTGGATGCCTATGGTTCTATAAAAGACTATGCTAGGACAAATTTGGCCTCCCGTTTAAACCTATAGAATATCAATCATATTTCTTACCTGCTGTCCGAGTCAGAAGCAATCTCCTTCCTTCCTCCAAACCGGATTTGGCACTGTTTTGGTAAATATACATAGAATAAGTAACTGTACCAAAAGAAGAATGTTAAAAAGAAAGTCTCCAGACAAGCAAAGCAGTCCTGGCTAATAAACAGCATTCAACAGTGAGCAGTGCAAAACAAATAATGTCCATTTGAATAACAAGTGTTTTTCTTGGTAAGAACTCTCTGCTGCTTGCCTTGCTGATGACGTGGATGAATAAACATTCTGATAATTAAGTGTCTGAGATCTGCAGAGCAGATTTCCTTGGTACTTTCAGCATGTTTTCATGATACATCACATTTCTCTTTTGTTCTCATCACTACGTAAATACTAACTGCACTATAATGCTGCTCCTAGTAATTGCTACATGTTAAAATATTAGTAATTTACCAATATTTTACTGCTGTTCTAACCAGAAATACAGAATAGTCAAGGCACAGTACTGCATTATTAGTTAACCGATTTCAAAGTTGAAAATCATTGCTTCCTTACTTGGAATTTAAAAGGGTCAAACTGGAAACAAACTTATGAAGGCTTTCACAGTCACTCTGGCTGCTCTAGTTTCCTCTCACAGTCCAAAGATACAGGAGAAAGTAGGGTGAAATGACACCTTTTATTGGCTAACTAAATAGATTACAAATGCAAGCTATCCTGTATTAATCTATGGCTAACACGGTACAACGGTCTACTGCTATTGATATACCTGTCCAAAGACACACAGATTAGGCGGACTGGTGACACTAAAACTTGTCTCTGCTGGGTGTTTGCGGTGTGTGTGTGTGTAACTGGCGCCCAGTCCACTAGATTGTTCCTGCCTTGCACCCTATGCTTGCTGCGACAAGTTCCAGCCACTCGTTACCTTGCTCAAGGTTAAAGGCTTACAAAATGGTATGGTATTTTTGAAATAACGTAGTAAAATGCGAGAGATTTTGATAAAGATATCTGAACAACTCAGAACATCATTGAGCAGAATTCCATATAATGAGTGGAAAGCCTGAACAAAACCTGAACAAAAGAAAAAATAAGTGTTTATGCTCAAAAAGCAGACCAGCACGGCATAGGTAACCAAATCTTAATACTGATTTTTCTGTTACATTGATCTAAAGCAAACTTTACCTGTTTAACTGCATCCAGTAGACGCTCAAGAAGATGCTGCCTCTTCACATCATTTTGCTGTATGCCTAAAAGAACAAATTAAAAGTTCAGCTTGATTTTAATGTCTACAAAAGCAAGTCAAACATACATTTTTTTAACTGACCCTTTTCAACATGATATTAAAAGATGCCATACCCTATTGTGCCAGTATTGGTTCCAAGGCAGGAACCACCTTTGAAGGGAACACCTGTCCACAGAAGAGCTAATGCCAAATAAACTTAAGAGTCACACATCTTTGGCCTGTAGGAGGAAATTTAATAAAACAGGAAGACTGCACACAGGCTACAGAAAAAACACCTCAGCCTTGAATTAAACTGACAGCAACTCTATCACATGAGTCTTTGTGCATTCCAAAACCACATTCAAAAATCTCAAATACTACTGAGATCTTAAAAAGTATTATTTTTAAATCTTTTCTACATACTGTAACATACAAGATGGCACCAGCAAAATTAGCCGAGTATATGGTAATTTGCACTTCTCTTATTTTAATATAAGCAAACACAGGGTGAAGTTAGGGGAAATTTCTTCAAGTGGTTTATTTTGTTAGTTTTATTACTGTACTTGTGTGTTTTCTGGAGAAGAGACATGCTGTATTGACTGGAACAGCCCATCTCGACTGTGGAGCTGGATGGTTGTGGGGTTTTTTTTTTTCCCCAGCTTCTCATCAGCTGGAGTTTTTTTCTGACATCTGTGGGCATCTGATGATAGCATATGACTTATTACAATAATGAGAGATTTAAAAACAACCTCTCTTTAAGGACTCTGTTGATACCGTATTGATTTATTCTTATTCAGTATTTTTAGTATTTCATTTATTCATTCATATATTTATTTTTCATTTGTTGTTTGTCTGTGTTTTATTCTTTAACCTCTTGTAAAGAAATTTGAACAACTGATGAACAAGTGGTGTACTAGTTGTATGAGCAGAGCAGAGCAGTGCTTCTAAAACAAAAAAAGAACTTCCTTCATAGCCAAGGGGTCATCATCGACATAGATGACATGGAAATTACTCCTCATAAGTCAACCATGGCGATTATCACAATGCTTGGGCAGAGGACTGCTTTCGTGAACATGTTCTGGCACACAGAACTTTAAATCGCTATCAGCAGAGTGCTTTGTCTGGACATCACTTAAAATGGTCAGTGGTATTTTTTAATAACATCATTCAATAATAACTTTTTAAGTGTAACACAACATTTCTTATTTCTTACTAATAAAACAGTTAATGACACTGCTGATATGACTTGGCCGTTTTTTAGTGCAACACCTTCTTATTATTCTGGAGCCTAAAGCCAGACAATCCGCCACTTTAGGCAGTCAACCTTTAGTCTCCCATCTGTAGTACTAGGGTGTTGTGCTGCGATATCCATTATGAATATAGTGAGAAGTCAAGCAAAATGACCCCTTTTATTGGCTAACTGAGAAGATTACAAGATGCAAGCTTCCTTGCCTGAAGAAGGGGTCAGAGTTGCCCCCAAAGCTTGCATGTGGTAATCTTTTTAGTTAGCCAATAAAAGGTGCCATTTTGTTTGACTCCCATCTGGAAAGACTGAAGACTAACCACACAACCCCCCCACCCCTCCCAAATGCATAGCATGTTTATTTTTCATTCAGTTATACTATGGGGTTTAACTTCGGGTGCCCCAGACCTTTATGTTGTTACTGCCTTCTTTCTTACACTGGTAATCTGATGATTTCAACCGTTTATTTTAAGATGCCAGAAAATTAGTTTATATGAAAATACTTTTGAATGGGACTTCCAGCAATTTTGGACTAATTCAATATTTTTTTTTTTTTAAATTAACATTTCTCATGATCAGGTGAACAGATTTAACTTTGCCGTGTTTACAAGGGGACTTGGTTTCCTCTATCCAAAGACAAGTAATGTTCTCCGCTCGTGCAGAGATATTCTACTGAATTGTCTCCGTGTGTTCAAACTTGCATGACTGTCTCCAGGGGTGACATTCTCAATCTGGCATCTCAGAAACTCCAAATGGAACAAGTCAAAGGCAGATGGCAAAATTAAACCTCTTTCAAAAAATCTTTAAATGATGAAATTCTAAATGAATTATATGAAAACTGAAACTCATTAATCTAATCTGACAGAGAGGGGAAAAAGTCTTAATTAACAGCTAACATTTATATAGAAGAATATTCTCAAGTACATGGAACATTATTAAACACCAAATCCTTTTGAAATACAAAATCTGGAAATGATTTTCAGGAGTCAAAATGTGTTTTGAAATATTCTTTTGACTTGAAACAGTATTTTAATAAGGGAGCCGAAGCATGTCTCCTGTGTGACATGCAAATGATGCTGTCTTCAAGGCTGAACCACCGCTCATCAGAAAGGCTACGGTTTTTAAAGAAGCATTAGCAAGCATTTTTTTTTTACTCTCAAGATCAGTTTTATCAGGTGGTTCATCTTCATCAATACGTAGCCTCGCTGAGCAGAAAATAATTTAAAGAGTACCATGGATGACTATTTAATAGATGAGCAAAGGGCTTGGATTTTGTCAGTCTCTAAGACTGAGACACTGACACAAAAGAAATATTTAAAAAGAAATACTTTTCTCATATACTATTTCATTTACATATTATCTGATAAAATGAATGATGACTACCACCACACACTACTTTTATGCACATGCCAGTAATATTACTAAGACTGTATTTAACAGAAATGGAGCCCATATAGTCAAAATTACACAAAATGCATTAATCACAAATAATGCGAAAGTAGAAAGCATCATGCAGCAAAAGGCAAATCAGGACATGAGCTTAGTGAAAACGCAACTGTGCAGCTTGCTTATTAGTCTGCACCTGCAGTAGTACAGCAACCACAAAATACACATCTACACACCTTATTTTGTAAATTATGTGATCTTTGGTCAACATTAACAAAAAGTATGACGATCAAAAAAAGTTGTACAATTGCTATCAGTTTATGAGCAGGAGTGAGCAAAAGTGGAAAGTCAAGGTGGGGGAACACCTTAGAGTGAGTGAAAGGAAAACCTTCTGTAAACTAGAAAATACTTCAATATCAGTTATGTCGAATTAAAGAAGTGAAGCATGCAGCCTGTCATGAATCATCATAACTTGAGAGAATTGGGTAACATAAAATTATCTCCCATTTTCTGACTTAGAACTCTAACTTGGAAGGTTATGCATGTGAGACACCTCAGTCGAAAACATGCAGTTACAGTAACTGCCACCAAATAAGCAAAGAGACAAACTTCCACCCTTGGCCCAGAATTGTGATAACTAAATTACTCATAACATACACAAAATAACACCTGAACAACATTCATTTTTGACTCTTACTTCAATTTCAAGATTTTACTAACTTTGCTGGGGATCGCACAGTGCTGCAGTGGTAGCACTGCTGACTTGAACCAGGGAAACTGGGGTTCATGTGCCAAGTGCTCCCTGCCTGGAGTTTACTGCTCTCCCCGTGTCTGTGTGGGCTTCTTCCAGGTGCTGCAATTTCCTCCCAAAGACATGCAGGTTAGGTGAGCTGGCTTTGTTTACTTGGTGTGTGTGTGTGTGTGTATGAGTGCCTTCACCCAGCAATGGAGTGGCACCCTGTCGAGGGATTCTTCCTGCCTTGCGCCCTATGCTTGCTGGGATAGGCTCCAGCTTCTCTATAACCATCCTCAATATAAACCGGTTTGAAAACAGATGGATGGATTAACCTTAATGGGTGGTGTGCTGAACTGAATAATCAGATAAGAAAATGGGTAGACAGATTAATTTAAGTTTCTCACTAAAATTATAAACAGGTTATTTAATTTAAGTTTACTCACTAGAATTCTATATTATTTTAAACAGGTTAAAATTCACAATTATTTATGCATACTATACAGTGTAGATGCCACATGGGCTGGATAGGCATCCCGGCTGGGGAGGAAAATGGGATCAGACCCGATAGGAAGAACAAAAAGGGATGGACAGACAGCCCATGAGAAAAGAAAGAGGTCGCTGGAGGTTTTTTATTCCCCCAGCACGCTAGATGGCAGCAGCCTCTGATGTCGATACACAGTAAGAAACCACCAGGGTATGCCAGGGGATGTAGTCCAGAAGAGCAGCCCTGCTGGGGTCACTGAGTGCCACGAGAGGGCGCTGTAGGGAGACAAGCTCCATATTGTAATGGACTTCCATGTGACCCAGAGGTGCTTTCACCTGGCAAACTTGGGAATTTCCCCTTGGGATTAATAAAGTATCTATCTATCTATCTATCTATCTATCTATCTATCGCCCTGGTACCGGAAGTACTCCTGGGTCAGAAATAAAAGGGAATGCATTCCCTTACCAAGGCGAGTCAAAAATGGGAGGTAGTGGAGAAATGCTTGAGTGGAGGAGGGTAGTGCGATAGGAAGGAAGAAAATATTGTGAAGAGGAAGACCTGTGTTTGTGTCACATTTGGAGGTATTATAATAAAACCTTCCATTATTTTAACCCAGGACTGTGCAAGTGTGTTTGTGTTGGGGTTTGGGGCTTGCCTTGGTTTTTTCATAACAAGCAGAAAGACACCCGCAACAAAATGTTCCTTTTTTGGTCAATATTCTTTGAAACGTATTTTAAAATTAAAACAACAAAGAAATACGTGTTCTATAAATGCTGACAGCATTACAGTTAGAAAAGGCTTTGGATTGTCTACCCACCTATCCGTCCATTTCCTTAAGCCACTTATCTAACATTGAAGCCGAAGCCTATGCCAGCAGTCATTGAGTACAAGGCAAGAAACACACCTGGAAAGGACCCCAAGCCATTACAGAGCACAGACACACAATTTAGCATCGCCAGCCCACCTGAGCTGCATGTCACTCGACTGTAGGAGAACACAACATTTATTTATAGAGAGGATCGTTAATGAAAATGAGGGGCCCTTTTGTCAGCCTTACATGTTGATTCTATTTGTATTTAAGGTAACTTGAAAAAGGAAAAGTTTTCATAATGTGCACAATAAGTTCAGTTTAGAAATCCATTTGATAAATAAGATTATGAATTTTTAACAAAACTATATAATCAAATCTTAGGCGTAACTTTTTAAAAAAGTGAGTCAGTGGTTATATTTCTGGCATGCTGGTTGCAGCACTTTTATGCTTAGCTAATGTTTAGCCTGCTACAGTTTGGCCAAGTCAGCAAAGATTCTTAACTCTGTCCAATCATTAACAAGCATAAGGTTTATTATCATTAGGACTTACATGCATAAACCTGAATGGGTTTTAATGTTCTCACTTACACTCAGAGGACAATTCAGATTACATAACGCAGTAACCCCGACTTTTATTTTTGGGACAAGTAAATATGTAAAGGTATGTTTTTTCACCATATTCTTTCAAACAAAACTGTCATTACTAGTGCAACAAAAACCTAAAAACATATCTGATTAGTCATAAGATCATTTACCTGGGTTTAGATACAATAAAAGAATTAGATATACATGTTAGGTCAACTTGTCTCTAATCTGACAAGGCCTGACTGAAGAGTGTAAATGTATGTTGGTGTGAATGAGGCCCACAATGAACTGGACGCCCATCTGGGAGAGCTTCAGCTATATTCTTGATACAGCCACTCCATCTCTCTGTGGATGACTGTCAACAACAACAGACTGACACATTTCTTGTTTAAGTCATTTTGTTTCAGCATTTTTGAGTCCAGAATTAGGAAGGCCAGTACCATAAAACACTATTTACTTGCTTTATTGATCATGTACCGGCAGTGCTAACACAATTGCAAAGGTTTCTCTAATAACTAATGAGCATTTAAACATGATTATTAAGGACAGACTAAAAGGACACAGGGGTAATGACTGCTGACAATGGGACTACACAGTCAAATTTGAATAATAAATTATAAAGCAGGTATTTCAAGCAGTAATAGTTATTTGCTATATTAGTGATGTCTTGGCTATCTTTTCAAATCAATAGTACCTTGACAAAAAAAAAAGTATTAATTCCTATCAAAGACATGATAATGCCTGGATGATTCCAAACTTTCGAACACTAGTGTATAAAGTGAAGTATGACACGGATGCATGGCATTACCTTACCCAGCCAGGAGGCTGCAGATTTATGGACAGACCGCCTGACATGGTTGCTGTCCCCTTTCCCAATCACAGAACAGGCACAATGGAAGGTCAGACAGAGACTACATCCCGAGGCCATGGGTTCCCCTAGTGCACTGTATTTGCATGCTTCTAGTGTAGCTACTATTTGGACACACGCAGGGCTTCACGGGAGTTGGAGGGCAGTTCGAGCTGTTGTGCATGCACGTCAGAAGACCATCTTCCAGGTTTTTGTTGGAAGTAAGCGGATACCACCCAGAGCAAGAGGGGGACACAGTAGCTAACATCCTTGTCTCTTCTGTCATCCACAACAGCAATACGACGTCCACCAAGTGCAGTTGATTTCACGCCTAATGGCCAGGGGACTATAAAAGAACAGATGCCCAGGCAAATCTTCTCATATCGTTCCCAAAGTGCAAACAGCACAGAGCTCCCAAAAGACTACTCAATTGATTTACTTCTGTAAACACCATTGAACATTCTTTTTTTGTCTGAATTTATTTATTTTTGGATTAAAAGGGGTAACCCAGCTGGCACCCCAACACCATCTCAATGTTACGAGTGTCTTTCCAATTATCCACAGGGTCTTTAGGGGCCACTGGAGGGGCCTGCTGGCAGGAGGTTCCACCTGACTAAGGCCTCCTGGCTATGGTGCCAACATTTATCAAGTACTCCAGGATCCTACTCAAAAATGAGCCCTACACCTGACCCAGTAGAGTCAGTTGGGAGAGAAGTTGGACAAAGCTTGTCTGGAGAGGAGCAGAAGGAAAACAATGAGGTTGATTTGTGCTTATTGGTTTATGTGCAAAAGAAAACATTTGGTGGTGTCTCTGTAACCAAGGTACCGTGCCTAATAAAAGAATCTTTTAGGACCAGAGATTCAGGGTGTACTCACACTAGGCACGTTTGTTCCGTACTGTGCCTGAGCACGACTGTCCCCCCTCCTTACTCCCCCGCTAGTCTGCGCTCACACTTTAACATTCTGGGCCAGGACACGCTTTTGTCATCACCATGCAGCTTTGTGTAAAGGCAAAATATGATCCAAGCATGGAGTGACAACATGCATTTCAAAATGATTTTCCTTATTTTGTGGTATTTTTGGAGTTGTGTAGGGCAGGAAAACGCTGTACCCTCTTACTGATTTATTGAGTGTGCAGCACAACATTTTTCTGTTAATCATACTGCATGTATGAGAAGATTTTTGTGAAGACAAATGATGCTAAGAAGGAAAATACAGCTTTTCTTGCCAACTACAATTCACATTCATCTACAAGGTAAGAATAAAAACCTGTTTTTAACTGTAATGAAATCAAATGAAATGAGAAATGTTTGTTAACTGACTTGTCGCATCATTGACATAATGTCTGTATCCCAAGCTCAGGCACATTTAACGATAACACTGAGGCCTGAGCACAGTATGGTTGGCCCAGTGGAGAGCGATCGCACTAGTCAAACAAATTAGACTTTAGGGGTTTGTGTGGAAGGGCAGGTCCGCAGCTTAAGAAGCAGGGGACCATTTTTAAATAAATAATTCTAATTGGCGCACTCACATTTTTGGGTGGGGGCATGGTAACTTGGTGAGAGCAGTTCCCATGTGTGATGCAGGAGCTGACAGAGCTGCACTTGTGTCATGCCCACCGTTTTAAAAGGAAAGTGTGAGTGTTGGAGAGGAGGAACAAAAGAGAAACAGAGAAGGGAGGTTATAGGAAGAAGAGAGAGGTAGGCAGGAAAACAGGAGAGAAAGCCGGAGCGTGAGCTAGCAATGACTTGAGAGAGATAGAGGAGACAGGAAACTGGGAAGGAGAGCCCCTTCAGGAGAGTTTGAGGCTGGGGAGAGGACCGATTGCTCTGGCTGAGCGCCTCAGGGAGCAAAAGTGATGTGTGTTGAAAGGGACTACTTGCTATGTAAGTCCGGGAAGGCAGCGGGAGCAACAAGGCTCAGACTGGGAGCCACAATGAGCATCATGGCATTTGAGGTCCCAGCCTAGGTCCGGAGTGGGCGCCTTGTGAATTTGTGAATTTCCCCTTGGGATTAATAAAGTATCTATCTATCTATCTTGTTGTAGCCCTGGGACGGCAGGGACCCGGACCTGTGGAAGGTCAGCTGTGTCTGTTGGCAGGGTGACTCTTCTGCTGCAAGGCCCCATATGGGATGAGAAGAGAAGACGTCGAAATTGAAGGGACACATCAAGGATTTGCTTTTTAAAGAGTTTTCTGTCTCTGTTTTAGCCTTGTTTTACCACATTTTCTAATTTGGGATTTTAACCTCCACATCACTGTCGTTTTTATGGCTTATTTATTTATTGAACATTTATAGAAGGACTGCACTATTTGTTTGGACACTTTTGTTTTTGAATTGTTTTAATAAAAGCACTTCTGCACTTTTGTAACTTAACCTTGCTTTGATTGAGTCTCCTCATTCGCTGGCAAATCCTGGTCATGACTATTGGTGGTGTCAGGTTCAACAGGCCCCTGAATGCAACAGGAAGCAAGGAGCCAACCCACACTGTCACAGGTTGTATGCGGTCAAACGTGCTTGGGCACAGAGCAGATTGCATGTGTGAGAACACCCTAAGTTGTGGTCAACTATGTTTGAGACCTCCTACAGACCACTATATTATACAAACACACACACATACTGTATATATATATATATATATATATATATATAGCACACTTGATGAAGGCTACACAGCTGAAACGTTGTGTCTTTAACCTTCTTTCCTTTTCAGCACTGAATTGACCTTCAACCTTTTTTCTTTATATACATACATACTATATACATATTATATACAAAAAGGGGGAGCAAAATTAATATAAGCAACAATCTGATAATCAGAGGTCAAAGAGGCAAAAAACTAATGTGGCAGATCATCCAAATAAGTACAAAAAAAACACAAGAATCTTCTAATCACAGACTGGCAAAAAAAACCAATTCAAGCAACACATAACCGCATGAAAAGAAAGCAAAGTCAAACCAGAACGGAAGTGACCAACAAACAGTGAAGCTTATACTGCAAGTATATTGGATGTTGATTGCAAACTGGGAAGCTGGCTGTGCTCTATTCCTTGCAGTCCAACTCAACAAGCTTAGAGCAGCTAATTCACAACAAAAGATGCTTTTTGTTCCTTTCATTTTTTCCTTTGCGCCCTCCATAACCAATCATCTATGGAGAAGGAGCAAAAGCTTTAGATTCGTCAAAAATTTCGATCTTCGTTTTTTTGACGGATCTCAACGTTTTAGGGCCCCGATACTGAAAACATCGGTATCTCCATGATGGGTGTCAGTCAGTCAGTCAATCAGTCTGTCTGACTGTGTCACCGTTTCTTAACGATGGTTCAGAGCTAAAACTACTAGGCAGAAAAATACCAAACTGGAAACTTAAGTCCGTTATGAGATAACAATGTGTTTATTAGTTTTTTGAGCCAAATTGTGCAAGAGAAAAAGGCACTCTAAAGGAACCCTCAAATACCATAAAACTGTAATTAATTCTGAATTCTTTTCATCAATTGCTACTGTAATGACCTATATATTTTATGATCAGAAAGATCCGCATCAGAGCGGAAAATAATTACTGAAATGTTACAGAATACAGGTAAAATTCCGTTTTGGGTCCTAAAACAGTTCAGAAAACTGACAATATGAAGAAGGATAATTCAGCTACTGATTAAGAACTGTGCTGCCCACAACATGCTTCCACATTTAGATAATGTTCACATTGAATTTCTCCCACCCAATTGCACAGCAGTGCTTCAGCCATTGGATTTGAGCATCATTCGCACCCTGAGAGTGTATTATCGCAAGGAAATGCTGAGAAAAATACTCATGTAGCATAACTTGAATACAAGAGGAGATTAAAATGAATGAGAAAGAAGCTATTGAAATGATTGCAAATACCTGGACACAAGTTAAAGAAAGAACTTTAGCGACAAATACAGAATCTCATTACTACGAAATTTTCATTACAACGAAATATTTTTTAGGTCCCTGGCACTTCATTGTACCGGAATTTTACCTGTAGTTGGTTTCTAAGGAGCAAAGCCTACTGACACTCACATCTGATTTTATTTTTTTTATTATCACAATGCTCATTAAGTCATTTAAAAGAAGAAAAAAAACCACCAACACTACTACTTTTCATATTCAAAAAAGATATTTTTATCTTCTGGAAATTCTCTTCTCAAATTTTAATGTCATCAAGAGGTTTCAGAAATGTGACTGCACCCTTTCTTTTCGGTTGACCTTTTCTGATCATTGGATGCAACAGCATGTTAAAATGTAACAAACAAAGAGCAGTTAAACTTTGACCAGTGTACATCTCAGTGATTCCCATCCCTATGTGGGTAAACACAAGTAATGCAATTTCATTTCTATATGTCAGTCAGTCAGTCATTATCCAACCCGCTATATCCTAAAACAGGGTCATGGGAGTCTGCTGGAGCCAATCCAAACCAACACAGGGAGCAAGGCAGGAACAAATTCCCGGGCAGGGCACACACTAGGGACAATTTAGGATCGCCAATGCACTTAACCTGCATGTCTTTGGTCTGTGGGAGGAAATCGGAGCACCCAGAGGAAACCCATGCAGACACAGGGAGAACATGTAAACTCCACACAGGGAGGACCCGAGAAGCAAACCCAGGTCTCCTTACTGCGAGGCAGCAGCGCTACCACTGTGCCACCGTGCCGCCACATTTTTATATGTGCCATTTAAAATGTTGAACAAGGCATTCTTCATTCATAGGCTTTAGTTAAGCATCAGTGTATATCCCTTCAATACATTTTCCTACATATCAGTAGACACTGGTGGAATGGTGTATAAAGAATTCCCTTTTAAATAAGAATGCATTACAAAAATACAACTTATTTTTGTATCGAGTTCTTCACTGAGTGCAAGTTCAGAGTGCTGTGAACAAATCTCAGTTGAAATACAAGTATACATTATACTAATTACTCAATACTGGTACACATATAAATACATATTTGTTAAATTATACAAAGAACAAGGCAAAAACTGATTAAAAATGGAAATTCAACTTTATCTCTCCATTAATTAATTGATGAACCAGACAGTTAAGCAGAAGACATTTGATATGATACGCACCTTAACATATAACACACTAACAGATGAAACAATAGAACATGTGTGCTGTAATGGCTAAGGCGCAGCACTTAAAACCACTGGTCCTAAATTAATTTCGAGTCTGCCTGCACTCCGACTGTAAAAACAAAACACGTGATGAATATCATGATGAAGAAGTAAAGGAACCATCAATATCCATACTAATAAGTTAGATGTGAATAAAGCACAGGCTGCTTCCTTACATACTTTTGAATATACAGTGATCCCTCGCTATATCGCGCTTCATCTTTCGCGGCTTCACTCCATCACGGATTTTAAATGTAAGCATATGTGAATATATATCGCGGATTTTTCACTGCTTCGCGGATGTCTGCAGTCTACAGTACGTGTGCTTCCTCAGTTGAATTGCCCATTTGAATTCAAACAAGGGATGCTATTGGCGGATGGCTGAGAAGATACCCAATCAGAGCACGCGGTTAAGCTCCTGGGTGCTGACTGGCTCAGTGACAGGGAGCGCAGAATTCGATTTCGCTTAAAGCCAGCATCTCATCTCCTCTCACTCATTCAGCATCAACGTTTTTCTTTGTGCGTACTGTAGTCAAGCTCTTCGTTATGTCTACAAAGCGATCTTCTCCTGCTATTGCTTCTGGGGCCATGCCGAAGCGCCAACGGAAGATGCTAACAATTGCTGAAAAGGTAAAATTGTTGGACATGTTGAAGGAATGATATACGATATGTATGTTTGTGAGTAGTATATAAACTGTGTTTACATACATAATTTCAACGAATCTTATCTAATAACTAAGAGAATATAAAGGGTTTATGCTGTATAACTGTACGGGGAATATTTATAAATCATGTGGGAGAGTTTATAAGGACTTGAAATATATAAAAATAACCATATAAACATATGGTTTCTACTTCGCGGATTTTTTTATTTCGCGGGTGGCTCTGGAACGCATCCCCCGCGATGGAGGAGGGATTACTGTACTAATTAGGGGTATATTTTTTATTTACAAGTTCTGAAAATGTTGTTAGCTACAAACTGAAGCAAACTAAATTTCATTAATAAGAAATAGAAAACAAAAAGAACAGTACCAAGCTTTCCTAAAAGAAGAAAAATGTACACTGCTAGGGAGGATAAATCAATAAGGAGTATTGTTTTTAGTGGTTTTTCTATAAAATACACCAAATAAACTACAGCCTGACAAACACTATTATTGAAATAATATAGTTAAGATGTTCTCGTGCTTCAACTCTTTAAATTGCTTTCCCATGTAATTTTCCAATAGGCTATCTGTCAATGTTAAAGTTTGCCAAGACAGCAAACTAGACAACTGGTGGGGAACTTCATTTTTTCAGAACACAGTAACAACGCTGTGTGTCAATATTTCAGAAACAAAAAATTTAAAAACATGTTAAAGCAGGCATAACACCCATTTGAAACTTGTCATTTCATGTTGAAATTGAAATTAAAATATGGATTTGCAATTTTTGGACCAAAGGGGCACTGCTTTCAATGGCACACAAGGCAATCTGTAATAAAACTCCCTTCAAGGATGAGTTTGGTATTTTTCAAGTAGACATCATTTCTGCACATTCCTGGTATATGTTAATTTGCCACTGGAAACTGCGTTTAAGTGAAGATTTTTTGTAATTTGTTTTTAACACCCAGTGTAGGAGGAGAAAGGGCGTCCCAGGTGAGACAGAGCGACGGCGAAAGCATATTGGCTAGTGGACCAGAGAAATAACTGTGTCCAACCAGCAGGAAAAAATAGACAGACCCACAATAGCTGGGAATCACGAGTTGTTCCATCTCCCATATGCTAGGTGGCAGCGGACCTCATGTGGGAGCCCACTCAGGACACCTACAGGGATGCTTGGGAATTGGAGTGTGGAAGAGCAGCCCTGTCAGAGTCTCTACATATCAATAGAGGGCGCTGTCAGGGGAGGACCTCCCTACTTTTCGTTTGGCCCAGAACCGTTTCCCCAGAGGATAGGACGTGGCACCAGAAACACCCCCAGGTCCTATATAAAAGGAAGCCCACTGCCAGACATGGTCAAGTCAGAGCCAGGATGCAGGGGGCAACATTCAACTGGAGGACAGAAGGAGGAAGATTTATTGGTTCATTGTGATTATAATTGTATTTATGGCCGATTATTGGAAAGGTGCTTAAGGAGGAATAGAAATCTCTTGGTTTATTCCTATAGTTTGTGCTGTATTGCTGAGTCTGCGGCTTGGGGCTCTGTGGCACCCCCTTGTGGTTACACCAGCCCAAGAGTAGCAGGGTCCCAAGATGGAAACAAAGACATACATGCAGAATCTATAGCTCCGTCTTCCTCCACCACTACTCATTCCAAAGTGCAATTCAAACTGGACAAAAATTGGAAATTATGTTTGTACCACAATCTGGTGGGTGATAATCTGCCATCTTTCAGAATTTAATTTAATAACAGTAGAGTTAATTGAGAAAAGGGACATATCGCTGCAGACTCTACTGGGTACCATCTGATTTAGAAAATGTCCAACTTCACCTAGCTATTAACCCAATGGCTAGGATGATCACCAGCTGACCTTTTGCCTACTCTGATGGGTATAATCGGGCATCAATAATAATATGAGAGACAAGAACCTAATCGATGTCCAGTTAGCCAAGTTAACATAATCCCTTCAAATCTAGTGTAGTGCAGCTCGCTCTCCGTCACTCCTATGCATTTATGTATACTCTCTGGGCGTGCAACTCTTTTGGCTTGTGATTCTGATCAAAAGATGAGCCCCAAAGAGGGTGAAACTGTCCATTACACAAAAAGACAATCTTAACACCTAAACTGTGCAATATGGAAATTAGAGTGCAGCTCTTCTCTACAAAGTGAGGTAATAATAATAATAATAATTAATAATAATTCATTACATTTATATAGCGCTTTTCTCAGTACTCAAAGCGCTATCCACACAGGGAGGAACCGGGAAGCGAACCCACAACCTTCCACAGTCTCCTTACTGCAAAGCAGCAGCACTACCACTGCGCTAATAATGACTGTCATCCCCAGGGTGACCCAAAACCTCTAAGAAAAATCGAGCAGGAGAAAGTTTAAATCATAAACCATTTATTCTCTTCGGAGAGGGAGCACTCCTATTACAGTACACTGTCACAAAATGTACACAGTGTGCTGCAACAAGACACACACCACTTTTCTGCTCAATTACCACAAAACACAGCAAGGACACAGTCAGAGAGCATAAGCCGAGAATGACTGACACAGACAGAACACAAAAAGGATAAAGAGTCACATTCTGGAGCAAGTGCACTCCATCACACCAGTCAGAATTTCTTCTCCAGAAGTCAGATAAAAGTACAACTTCAGGCATCATTATAGTCTTCCAAGATAATTCATAACTTAGTAGCTAGGCAGCCACAGTATTGTTTCCTTATATTTCATATCTTTAGTTAATCTGTACCACAGATCAATGATAAATGTAAAGTTCAAATTAATGCATCAGTTCTCCCAGTATAATTCCATACATTTCTCACTCTCAGAGAAGCCCTAAACCACATCAAGATAAAGGTCATTAACAGCCACGTACCTGTGGCATGACACAAAGTCACAAATTAAAAACACTCGTGAAAAAGCTTGTCAAGTCTACAAACAATCATTTTAATCGGGAAAAAAATACTCTTTGGTGACACATGCACGTATGTTAGTCTTGCATCTTTTTTGTGTTTTATATTAGCTATCATAATGGATTAATTCATGTGTTTTTCAACTTTGTGCTACACCGTTTGTTAAAACAAGTGTGGTTCAGTTAAGTTTATAAAATATTTTCTCTACAATCCCCTGCAAGGGGACACAGTAAATTACTTATGTAGCTTATAAGTAATGTTTTGACATTATAATTTTCCTGTGACAATATTGTGCCAAAAGACACACTTCTAGATATCACTGCATTTGCTATTAAGCAGCTGTGTGACGATGGAATTTCCATACATCAGCTGAACAGAAATATAGAAAACAAATTACTCGTCATGCTGTGAATCAGATGTCATAAGACCTTTACATAAAAAAAAAGCGTTAAGTATGACTGCCAGACTCAACAAATGTTAAATAATATACACTGTTAAAAGAAAAAAATAAAAGAAAAAATGATGCCTTACCCACAACAGGACTGGCGCGCCTGTATCTAAAGCTCAATATTAATTGAAGTACCAACAGGACGCCTGCCCTATGTGGATTTTTAAGTGCCTGCCCCTTCTATTAGGTGTTTCAACAGGTGCACCTGCTCACACAGATAGTACAGACATAAGGGTACTACGCCTTTAATGTTATGAGGGCGGTACTGTGGCACAGTGGTGCCACTGCTGCCTTGCAGTTATAAGATTGGGGTTCCCTTACCAGGTTCTCCCTGCATGGAACTTGCATGTTCTTCCCATATCCGTGTGGGTTTCCTCCACGTGCTCTAACTTCTTCCCAATGTCCAAAGACTTGCAGGTGAAGTGAACGCTAAATTGGCCCTAGTGTCTATTTGGTGTGTGATCAACCTGTAATGGACTGGTGCTGTGTTCAGGGTTTGTTCCTGTCTTGTGCCCTGTGCTAGCTGGGATAGGCTCCAGCACCGTAATCCTGGTCTGGATTAAGAGGGTTAGAAAATGACATTCAAATTATATAACCAGTACAATGTGCAGTGAAATGCTTAACTGCTCAACTCCAATGACTGTGCCTTGAGATGAATATAAAGGGACAATAATAATCCCTAAGTTTATAAATTCAAAAATCAATAATAATTATGTCATAAATAATAGTAATTAATAAATAATGCTAATAACTTAAATAACTTAATGTGAGAGAGCTAACAACCGAGCATCACACATTTGTAGACCTTTTCCTTACTTAAGATGCGGATGGAAGGTAAGAAAAAGCTCCTCCTCAGACCCTCAGAACTGGACTTTAGGCAGCCTTAGCGTTCACCTGACCACAATGCAGAGAAGAGGCGGTTGATGGGATGGCTGCTGTTCATTCCAATGTACTTCTTTTACTTGTTCCATGTACCATTCTTCATAGTTTTACCAGATTTT
Organism: Erpetoichthys calabaricus; assembly: GCF_900747795.2. Classification (NCBI taxonomy): domain Eukaryota; kingdom Metazoa; phylum Chordata; class Cladistia; order Polypteriformes; family Polypteridae; genus Erpetoichthys; species Erpetoichthys calabaricus. The sequence goes on along the minus strand of NC_041404.2, from coordinate 139,290,141 downwards.
GAGGTTATGCACAGTGACAATTTCTCTGGAATATGTCCTAAATCATCCAAGTATCTGCTTTGGCTGCAATTTTATTAATTTGTTTTTATACTACACTGACATTAATTTGCTTAGCAGATGCTTTTAACCAAAGTGACTTACAAAAGAGGCCAAAATAATCGAGTGAACATCAGCTAAGAGTTACAACTGAAGAGAGTCAGGATTGAGATTTGATGCCACACAGAGTGGGCAAAAAGAAGAAGACAACCTCACAAGTGTCTCCATACATACAGGTGCTGCCCCAATGGCTACTCTGTAGCCGGGTATCAAGGATCTGAACCTAATATGGGATGCCGCAAGGAGCCAATGTAATGACCTAAGAACAGGAATGTCATGTTGAACACCAGATGTGAGGCTACATTAGATTGATCTGCAGTGGCTCGATGACACATGGTGGTACACCTGCCAGTAGAGAGTTGCTGTAGTCCAGCATTAACAAGACCAAAGCCTGGACAATAAGATGTGCTGCATACTCCGTGAGATATGATCTCGCAAATGTTGTGCAGAGTGAATCTGCAAAACTGACGGACAGTTGCAACACAATCAGCGAAGGACAGCTTGTCATCCATCACTACCACAAGACTGTGTACCAAACCGGCGGGTGTTAGCGATAGTGATCCAAGCAGAATGGAGGTGCAGTGCTTAGCAGATTGACGAACAGAGATAACAAGGTGGTCCGTCTTTGACATGTTTATCTGAAGATGCTGCTCCTTCATCCAGATTGCAATATCGCTGAGACATGCAGAGATTCTATAGCTGGAGGTTCTCTGGAGGGAACTACAGGTAAAGCTGCATATCATCATAATAGCACAGATGCGGGAAACCATGGGACTGAAGATGGGACCTAGTGAGGAGGTGTAAAAAAAAAAAAAAAAGAGGAAAGGGAGAATAGGACCGAAGACCAATCCTTGTGTTATCCCAATGCTTATAGGCTCCTCACCAGGAAACATGGTAGGTTCTGCTGGAGACTTAGGATTCAAATCAACTGAGTGCAGTCTCAGTGATGTAAAGCTCAGGGAGGATGGTAAGGAGGACCTGATGATTGACCATGACCACTACTAATTTCTTTAAATATTTGACACCATATTTTATTTGTGTTGCTGTTCAAGGACTTTACAATGCTGCATGCACTTAGTGGCCCTTAGCGGCTTAAGACAAGTATAATTTCAAGAGGAACCAGAGCCTATCCAAGCAGCATCAGGCAGGGCATCACAGGGCATCAGTCCATTAAAGGATCGTTTTATCTATGATCTCCAACAGATGCATCACATTTAAACCAAAAAAAAAAACACACTAAAATGAAAAATGATACTGACAAAATATAAGAATGAACGTTTTAAATGTGACAGCACTTTAATGGTAAGGAAACAGATAAGCATCACCAGGTATCAGCTTGTCAGAATTGCAGATTTTAATTAAGCTTGAGGGTTGCCCCCTTGTTGTTTTTGAAAATCTGAAATGAAACAAGAAGTTCCATTTGTTATGAAGAGGCAGCTCCACCATTTTGGTGGCAAGAGCTGAAATACAGCAAGCTGAAGATTTGCAGCATGTCCATGACGGCGTCAAACAATCGGGTCCATGACAGTGTTAAACAATCAGTGGAGGCAAGTTTAGGAGTTCCGACTCTCTCTCTCTCTCTCTCTCTCATCAATCAATCATGACAAACAAAAGCCACAGGTAAACCTGTTGTTCTCTTGAATAACTTTGCTTAACTCTGAACTAGTCCAGTCGATTGCATGCACCATACTGAGGATGGCTCTGATGTGCTGTTTTCCCAAATAATCCTTTCAACCAGTTTTAAGGTAATTTTTTGGTTCAATTTGCAACATGACAGAAATTTTCAATTAGGTTCTACCCTGTGTCTCCATAATAGATCTAATTTACTTGAGGGTTTCAGTCAAAATGCAGAGAGTCTACTGGACTTGTTTTTGCCTCTGCAGACTTTAGGTGGTCAGATCAGTGGCCTCAGTTTCATACATGAATCAGATTTTGTGACAGACAGTTAAGTCCAAAGAAACGATTTGACCATTTACAGCACCTGCTCTGCTCAAGATTGTAAAGCCCTACACAAGGTGGTGAAGGTGAGACAGAATATTACTGGCACTAAGAAAAACAAACAGGGTTAATAAAGGAATACTTCACCCCAAAAGTATGTTTTGTATATGCTACTAAACCCATGTAGTTTGTAGTGATGGCTGAAAAAACATTTTAATCTCATATTTTCATGCAGTTAGCTTCTGATACAATATGGATCTATGGTCACAAACACTGGACAACAACAAACAGTATCAAAAGCATCCTTGAATAAAATCTCATGTTAATTGTGTCCACCAAATCCACATGTCAAGTCATCCAATTGTATGCTCACAAAGGTCCTAAACACATGCATTTTAACAGTACTTTGTAAATATATTCAAGAGTAAAAATACACTTCTTGAAAATTCTCATGAATGAAAATTAAACACTCTCGAACACAAACGAGCATTGGTATTGTAGACCTGCCTCCTGTAGATACACTTATATTCATATCGACAACAGGAGTACCTCAGGATTACTTAGCGGAGAAATGACCTTCAGATTGTTAGTTTCTCTCAGATACAGTATGCAGAAGTAAGACACAGACTCTCTTCCTAACAAGGTTTTCACTCGCTTTTCTTTAACTTTTAAACTTTAGTTGTACATGTCTCTCGGTGCATACTTTTTGTTGATATTATGTGACTTAGGGTTAGGTTGTTACTGGGCTGGACTCCTGACCAATGAATGAGACAGGAAGGTTTATAATTCAAATGTTCATTCCCACCTGAGTTGCATTTCTGTTTTCATGAGCATTTTCTAGTTTATTTAACAATATTACAGTAAAAATAAATGTGTTTCTGACTGACATTGTGAGTAAATGACTGGACAACCTGATGTGGATTATGCAATCTGACTCACGTTAACATTTTTTTCCATTGACTTTTTGCTGACTTTTTTCTTACATCAGAAACCTTGTAATATCTTCATTCGAAATGGAAAAAATAAGATTAAAAAAATTCTCGCTCATCACTACAAACTACATGGGGTAAGAGACAAATAAAAAATGTACTTTTGGGTTGAATATCCATTTAAACAAAAGTTCCGGTTGACACAGTTCTTGCAGAAGATACATTTCAAGGCACTTATAATAAATCAAAGTCTAACTGACTCAAGCTAGTTCCGACATGTGCTGGCTTAAATCTTCTGAAGTAGCATCAGAAAGGCTGATCTTTAGCCCAGAGCCTTCACATGGCTGATATGTCTATTTGTTTGAATGCAGCTTTGACATGGCGACATGTAGGCTTCCCCAGCGTTTAGACAAAGTTTACATCATTCAAGTAACTCATACTGTATTTCAAACTATACATCCCTGACGTATGTAAAACTGTTCATTCTAACCTAACATTCACTGACTAATGCACTTTTCTATAGTAATTGTCTAAAATTACTGCTGGTCTCATTTGTGCTAGCAATGGGGGTTGAATACCAGATCATTTGCTGGTTGTTCATATAAAAAATTTGGCATGAGGCTTCATGCAACTTTCTAAAGTACATGCTCCAAGAACACTCAGTAACACATCAACTTTCTACATTTCACTTATTACTAGCAAAACCAACACTGGCAGAGGGGTAACACCAGGTGGACAAATCGCTTACTGGTGATTTGCAAGACTTATTCCATTGCTTAAAAATTGATGAAAACATCAAAATATGTTTCAAAACAAATACAACAGAAGTTTTTATTCACAACCACTTTCACAAAAAGTACTTTCGTGGAAAAAGTTTCAATGCCTCAAAATGTCAAAACAGTTTCCTTTGGTAGGCAAAATTATTGCATAATTGAAAGGTTTGAAAACAAAACCCACAGGATTTTAGTAATTAACATCTGTAATAAGAGTGACAATTTTTATTTTAACTACTTCATCCAAAACACACACAGACATCATCTTGAAAATCATTTAATTGTGCTCAACAACGCCCATCACATTGATATTTCAACCTTATTACAATTCTTTCCTTCTGCACAATGTATGACAAAAGTAGGAAACTTCAGTTTTTGAGCTGACTAATACAAACTAACTAGCAGTTTTTTAAATCTATTTGGTCCTTCAACATTAACAAGTTATCCATTTCCCAATAATAAGAATAACTCCATGATGTTACCACCATCAGACTTTGCTCTGGGATTAGTGTTTCATGCAGCATGGAAGGTGTTAGGTTTAGGCCAAACTATCCATCCATCCATTGTCCAACCCGCTGAATCCGAACACAGGGTCACGGGGGTCTGCTGGAGCCAATCCCAGCCAACACAGGGCACAAGGCAGGAAACAATCCCGGGCAGGGTGCCAACCCACCGCAGGACACACACAAACACACCCACACACCAAGCACACACTAGGGCCAATTTAGGATCGCCAATCCAGCTAACCTGAAAGTCTTTGGACTGTCGGAGGAAACTGGAGCGCCCGGAGGAAACCCACGCAGACACGGGGAGAACATGCAAACTCCACGAAGGGAGGACCCAGGAAGCGAACCCGGGTCCCCAGGTCTCCCAACTGCGAGGCAGCAGCGCTACCCACTGCGCAAGTGTTTTGAATTTTAGGTAGAGAAAAGCCAAGCAAAATGACACCTTTTATTGGCTAACTAAAAAGATTACAATATGCAAGCTTTCGAGGCAACTCAGGCCCCTTCTTCAGGAAAGAAAGCTTGCATATTGTAATCTTTTTAGTTAGCCAATAAAAGATGTCATTTTGCTTGGCTTTTCTCTACATTCATAATGGCTAACACGGTACAACACCCTAGTACTAGAATTTTAGGTAAAAACTCAGTTTTGCTCTTATACAAGCTTAAGAACTTTTCTGAAAATGAAGCTTATTTACTCTCATACATTCAGAAAACTGTTTAAAGTACACAAAAGGCAATCATTTTTGAGTAAACAATTTTATTTTTGCCACAATCCCATACAATTCATCAAAGCCTGTGCTTCTCAGTGGTTTTACTCCCAATCCCGTGTTATTTTTAGATGACAGTTTTTGATGGAAATCTTTTTGCAGGCAGCATTTCCTTATTATCACACCAACAGTGCTAGTGCTCATAGGAGCATTGAAAACGTTGATCTAGTCTCATGTCCTTTTTTTCTTATCTATACATTTGTTTCTCTTCTCTGTTACAGGCATTGTGGCAACGGTTAAGGAACTGGAGTCTAAACCACAAGACTGCTCTTTCAGTTTCTGAATCCGAGTCTGATATGATTGTATTTTAATATTACTGAGTGGTAGTATCACAAAGACATGCCTTCTTCACAGGTCTGAAACCAATGAGTTGACCTCATCACCAACTTAAAGGACAGGCTTCTGGCCTGCATAGGCCAAAAACAAGGCAAAAGCTTTGTATATTAAAACACGAATAATGTCCACTAAAAGAGGAAAAGAAAACAAAAACAAATTAAAATCTCTGGTGCTAGGACCAACAAAACAAAATTTCTTCATATTTAAAAATGTACTAAATGGTTTCAAAAAAGGATTGAACAACACTTAAAGCAAAACAAAAAACACAACAAAACAGGCAAACCTGAAAGCAAACAGATACAATAATCACAGCCCAGAAATGGTTTCTTTAAATGAGAGCAGAGGTCAAAGCCTGGAAATCCTATTGTCATAGGTGATGTCTTTTTAAAAACTGATTAACTGCTGATCAAAAACCCATCTGTCAGGACTGGTGGATGCCACTTTAAAGAAACCCAAAAGTTTGAATAACCCTAGAAGACACCATATAAGCCTGCCACACCTATAAAAACACTGCATAATTAATTTTTCTCAGGTTTTTAGTCAACTCTTCTATGTATGTGTTGCTACTTTGCATCTTCCTTTTTTACTGTTAATCAGATACATAAATACAGTAAGACTGAAGTACCTACTACAAAAAGCAATAACAAAATTTGAACGTGATCAGTTATATTTTGAGTACACAAGTGTACTTTGTGCATATACGGTGTGTACTTGTGCTGCTAGGCATTGTATCCTTAAGTGATTCATAAATGTTTAAAAACAATACAATTTATTCTGACTCTTCACTTAAGTAAGGCTCTGAGTACTTCCAGATGTACAAAAATACAAAACTAACAGAAAAGTCGTTAACATTCTCCTCCACAAGTTCTGGGACTCTTCTGCCGCTGCGGTCCTCTGGCATTATGTTCCCAAATTCCTCTCCCTGATCCTTTCCGCTCCCATTTTCCTTTTGTCTCAAGTCTTCCTCCTCCTTCTGAAACTTCAGTTTCTTGATCTCCCTTACTTTTACTGGAGTGAGACTTCTTACAATGTCTGCTACCATCATAGCATAAGCATGCATGGTATAAAAAAAAGCGATCCACAAAAAACAGTTTAACAGAACATCTGGCCTTCTGACAACAGGACTGATGAAAACAAAAATTGATCCCAGGCTTGGAAGTGCTTAGCCAGTGCAGAATTTATCTCCCAAATAACAAAAACATTTGTGTTAAGTCAATCCCTGAACCTAATGATAGATAAAGGTAGGCAAGGGGCCCAAATAAAACCATGATAAAATACTTCTATATGTGACTTTTTCTTTTAACATATACCAAAGTTTCAAACATATCAAACTTGCTGTTATTTTCAGTGGCTTCCTGTCAATGCAGGGCCCTGCTTCAGTCCAGGCTTTAATGGATTACTTCACATTTCTGCCACACCACCTAACTGGAAGTGAAACCCAAAAGAGAAAACTATGCAACATGAAGAAACGTGTAGCTTGGCAGCATCGTTTTTGGGACAAGCATGTACTACAAAATACATGTTAATGAACTGAAGCAGAAAAACAAAGAAAAAAATGAAGAAAGTAAAATGAAGGTAACTTCTATTTTCTTGAAATTAAAACGTATCACACAGTACTTTTAACAATGCTGTTAATAACACTACAAAAATACTCAACAGCCCAGGAGAATAAAATGCAATCGAATAATGTTCTGCACTACCAGAGAATCAAAAACCCCCCACCAACACATCTTAAACTTTTGATGCAGATGGTAACAGCACCACCTCTTACAATCAGAGGTGAGCAAACTGCAGACTGGATCAACAATCACAACAACAACATAAAATTGCTCACCAATTACTGATAGCATTGCTCTTACTAGCTTTTAATAAAAAAAAAGTTTCATAAGTAAACCATTTCTTACAACAAGCATTTTTTAAATTTGACATTAAATGTTTTCATTAACACATATGCTAGTTTTCCCAGATTCATAGACACTTCGACATTTTACATGGGAGGAGGTGACAAGGTGATTGGCTCATGCAGCAGTTTGGTTAGGGCGGCATTTTAATGCAACAGCATCTTTTTCTTAACCATTAATAAATAATTATACTATAACAATAAATGAGTCAAGTATGGACTTTAATTATTAAACACATATGCAATGACTTACTTATATACTAATTTAAAAACTGTAGGAACTATTTTAACAGTTGTAAATTTCTCACAATGCAGTTCTCGCTGTGCCACAAGCACCAGAGACACAAACCTGTTCATGACATTGATGTTCATTTTTCCAATATAGCATTGTGTACATATTGTGAAATTTCGTTAATCTCTAGAATGTTAAAATGCCAGTCATATTTGAAATGCCTGTTAAATGTCTCTTAACTTTGCAACACGCATATTTAGTTTAAAAAGCCAGGCGCCTTTTAGCTTGCAGGACAGAATTTGAAACTTCTAAGGTTCGTGTACATACAGTGTGTGTGCGTTTATTTTTTATATATAAAAAAATGTAATCATTTGTATTGAAAAGAATTTATATCGATAGCTTTGGTATCACAGGGCCTCTTGGTATACAATATTTTTGGTTTTGCTATTGGGACGAGAATATCAGACAGCAATTTAACATCAAATCCCAGACATTCCCAAGTAGTAGGTGTTATACATGGCTAGACTTGATAGACTGGTTACTATTTGGGGTCAGCGTGTTTAGTGCAGGTCAGTTTTTGGCACTGCATGCTGTGTATTGTATGACTATACGAAGACTGACTGAATTCTCTACTTCATTGTTTCTCAGCTGCTGCTATGTCATTAAGAAAATTTAACCAGCAAACTACCACACTGCACCTTACAGTACATAGATAGTTTATTCTGTTACATTTGTGCACCCAGTTTGGATTTTGTTTAAAACTGTAATGCTTTGGATATGTACTTTTTAGCCTATATATTGTATCGCCCTAGTTCTACACTTTTAATTTTATGTTTATTAATTTAATTCTTAATTCTTTTTAAATTAAATAAAATTTAAAATTATCTTTTTGTTAATTTACTGTACATTCCTATGGGCCTATTTGGGGCACATTGCAATGCATGTTGTACTTGCATAACTGTGCATGTGACAAATAAAGATCTTTGAATCTTGATGTGTGAATTCATCCATTTTTCTGAACCAAGGTATCCTCCTCCTGGACCTCTCTTTTGCTGCTTTGCTTTTCCTTCTTCTCCCCTCAAGATGATTCTTACGACTGCACCCATCACAGCTAAGTTTCTATTAAGATGCCACTGGAGATTTGTCATCCTTGCTACTATGTTAATTTAGAGGTCATCATTCTATAATCTTATTGTCTTTGAGCTCCATGTGCTGGATCATCTACTTGTCATTCAGTCAGTAAAGTAGATGTGCCCAGTGATTTTCAGTCATATAAACTGACATGGTCTGTTGATGAGATCAGCAACTACATTCAGCAAATATGACATACTCAATAATTAGTCGCATAATGTGACGCGGGATTTAGGAGACGGTGCTGCTTTAATGTGGATAGAGCAGGGGTCTCCAACACGTCACTCACAAGCTACCAGTAGCTCGTAACCCCTTTCCAAGTAGCTTACCAAAGGGTTAATGAATCCTACATAAAATTTGAAAACTTGATTAGTCAGATTAGGGGTGGGCGATCTTTCCAAAAAATCATATCAAGATCCACAATGTGAATTGCAATCTATCTTTTCAATGTGGCATACACTTAAGAGAATATCCGGACTCAAACTCATCAAGAACTAAGTAACACTTTATTTTAAATATCAAACAAAGTTGAATTCAATTGTTCTCACGTTCGCTAGCTAAATGGAGTTACGGAACACACCCTGAAGCTGGCGCGCAAGTGAGGAAGGTCCCTCCCTTCAGACCGTTGCGTTGAACTCTGATACATAGCGAAATGAGAGAAGTCGCAAAATCAACCGGAATGTTCAAGCAAATTATAGAAATAAACCTGATCTAAATCCATCATAGTTCTCTTGTGAACTGCGGACAGACATTGGATTTTGTATATTATATATTAGTAAACCTTCAAAATAATGCACAGTTAAAGTCTCAACAGCATTCTCAGCATTTCTGGAGCTTAGTAGAGCCAGATAACTATAAGAATCTTCACCAAGCAGCTCTGAAAATGTCTGCTTTGTTTGGGTCTCTATACCTCTGTGAGTCTGACATGAATGTCATGAAATCAAAGTTCAGAACAAGACAGACAGACGAACATTTAAATGACTCCAGAAGAGTCAACCTGAGTGGCTCCACTCCACCACACACCTCAGTGCCAGTCATCTGACTGACTAAAAAACACATCACACATGCAACTGGACCTGTGAATAAAGTGACACAGTGACATGTGACAAAATGACAAATGAAGAAGTCAAATCTGTGGATTTGGAATTGCATTGTATTGTTTTAACAGCATTCAGGTTTTAATTCAATAGTGCGAGATACAATAGAAAATGCATACAGACATACAAAATGCATTTGCAGGTGAACTCAATATTTTTTGTGATATTTTAATGCAAAATGTGAGCTGTGGAAACCAACATTTTGTAAATGTTCCGGCAAAACAAGCTTATTCAGTTTGTTTGGATTGAAATAGACTAGGAGAATAAACATTAGAAAACATGAGGAGCTCTTGGCCATTTTCATTTTGTAAAAGTAGCTCTCAGGGAGGAAAAAGGTTGGAGACCCCTGGGACAGATGCATCCTTCACATTTTTAACAACTCTGATTTTCAATGCCGAGATGTGCTGGGCCAGAAACCTCACTTCAAGAGAGGCGCACCAAGTCAATATAACTCATTAAAAAGGCAGGCTCAGTTATGGGATGTACTCTCTTCCTGCCACAGGCAGTCAACTCTGGGACCTTCTATACCAAGGTACACGTGTGCCTTTCCAAAACGATGTCCAATCAGTTCAGTTTTGCTACAGGTGGACACCAATCAGGTTCTAAGCACATCTCAAAGGTAATTATAGCAAAGGAATGCAACTGAGCACAATCTGGAGAGCCACAGTAAAGGCTCTGAATACTTTTATTACAGGCTTAGTGGTTAAGGCTTTGGACTTTAAACCCTGAGATTATGTGTTCAAGGCCCACTACTGTCATGTCACTGTATGATCCTGAACAAGTAGGCTGCACCTGCCTGTATTCCAAACGGAAAAACAAAAGAAATGTAACCACTTGTATCTCAGATGTTGCATCTCACCTTAAATAAAGGCATCAGCCAAAGCAGTAAATGTAAAAAGGAGAATGAAGACAAAACCGATGGCCAGGGCCATCTTAACAGCATTATAGGCCCCGGGGCAAAGCAGTGCACTGGGGCCCCTTACCTACGCAACCACTCAGCAGGTCACAACATACATAGATTAGCATAGGGCCACCGGGCAACTGCCCAGCGTGCCCATGCGTTAAGATGGCCCTGGCCACCATGGACAATACCACACATCCTCTCTTGTCAGGCATGTCAAACACGCGGCCCGCAACAGAAATCTATGCGGCCCGCATGACAGATCCTAGTTAGCACTGAACTTGTACAAAATGATTACTATCGTTTGTGATTGAATCATTCTGCATCTTCGGTGTTACTTATTGACTTTTCTTACTTCTGCCTTCTGACAAAAGCGCATTTTTCTATGGCATTATGGTACCGGAAACGTCATCTGCTAGTATAGCCACGAGCCTTGACCAAAGTTAATGAGCCACAGCATCACAACTGAAGTGCTAGGCTGCAGCAGCGGGCAGCAGGGGTGGCCTTAGGCATGTGTAAACTGTGCACTTGCACAGTGCCGCCAAATCCCAGGGGCCGCCACTCCAACATATATTGAATATAAAACAGAAAGAGAAAATAACGACACAGCTGATGGCAATGTGGCTGAAAAACATTCTGTTTCTTGTTAATTAGTACACTGTATTTACAAATGTCGCTAGAGTCGAAGCAGTAAGCTATATGTAGTTATTATAATGTTCTGCCATAATGAGAATATCATGGGTCGCCACTTAGTTTTCAAGTTACGGACACGCGTATATAGAAGCGTGTCATGAGCACGAGGCGGCTATGCAGTGTCCGCAACGGATGTGGCCATCCACTGTGCATAAGATACCATATTGACATTGCCAGGCGAAGGGGGCACCGATTCTTTCTCTGCCCAGGGCCGCCACGAGCCTGGAGCAGCCCCTGCTAAGGCTACACTACTGACTGGGCTGCTGAGACTGGCCACTGGGCAGAACTGACCATCACGAGTAGTAATAGCCTGCATATTTTCATGTTTTTTTGCTCTAGTTTCATGTAATTTTGTGCTAGTATTGTAACGAGCAGTTAGTGCAGACTACAGCTGAAGATCTGAAGTGGACGCGAGAAGTTGGCGAGTTGTTTATTAACATATTTTTGTGATTTTGAGTTTGTAAAATTATTGTAGGTCAGGTGGCTTTTTGCATATCGGCTTATTTTACAATATAAACTTTGAAGTAAACTGAGTAAAGCAAAATTTGATTTTTGGAGAATTTGTTTTCCAACTTACTGAGCAATGAATTCAATGAGCATTTTCGTGATTTCAGTTCACACAAACAGGGCATCGCGCTGTTCTCTTACAACGTTGAGAATGCGCCTGAGAATATCCAAATGGAATTGATTGAAGTGCAGTCAGATTCTATTCTGAAGGCAAAATACAACAAAGTTGGTGTGCCAGGCTTGTATGCTTACCTGCCACCCTCGTATGTGCAGATCTGTAAGTTGGCATCGAGAGTACTGTCAATGTTCAGAAGCACTAACCTTTGTGAGCAATTGTTTTCGTTAATGAAAGCTACCAAAACCCCACATCGCTCAAGACTTACCGTCGAGCACCTTTCATCCCTCATAAAAGTTGCAGCTGCACAAGATTTCAAGCCTGATATTGACGAACTGGTTACTAACAAGAGATGCCAAGTGTCGGGACAAAAGAAATAAATCTCACACTGTAAGGTTCCTATATAAGCAATGAATATAATATAATGAATATAATAAGGACTTAGCTAAGAGGCTAAGACTCTAATTCTACACTGTTGTATGGAGACTGCATGGAAATAAACTGCTTTTCTTTAAACTTTAAGTGTTACATTTTTTAAAGTTTTCAGTATTGGAAAGAAAGCTATACAGTAGTAACTTTGTATAATAGTATTTGTTACAGGACGGCCCGCTGACGCACGTATGGCAGTCGAAGCGGCCCACCGATGGTAGTGAGTTTGACTTGCCTGCTCTCTGTGACACACTTGCATCAAGGACTTTCAGTCAATTCATTTTCCTGCAGAACTGGGTCAAGAAACGCGAGCTGGGGCTCCTTCACACCTATGCTTTTATAGTGCCTCACTGGACTGGGCCTGTTATTTTAACCTTTATCCAAGTCAGAAGTTCTTGCTTTTTAGTTTTCTTTGTTGGTTGTAATTCTGGGGAGAGCTCGAGAGAAGGTTTGTGATTTTGCCATAAGATTTATGCATATAATTATTATTCTTCTGTAAAAAGTCAACCCTCCCCCTAGGGGCAGGTCAAGTGCCGACTGTTAATCTCATTAATAATTTCATTACACGACGTACGGTACATGCCCATGATAATAAATGTGAACTTGAATGTCGTTCAGGACACTGCACGTCTGGATTGTCCGCGTCAGCACGGGTTACAAGTGGACGGACGGACGGACGGACGGACCGATGGACTTGAGCCGATGTGAGGGTCTTTCCCAGGCAACGGAAACCATTGCCAGGTTTGGGTGGGCACAAAGTTTAGCACACATTACAATGGTGAAGCGCCGCCCAAGCGCCCGACAGCAGCAAAGTAAAACAGAAAGCGAAAAAAAAAAAAGAATTTCAATGCACATGAAGACACCGGTCGGTCGGTCGGTCCGAGTCATCACTTACCGCTCATTCTGTTCCGACAGTCACACGCCGCCTTATTCAGAGGTTAAAAAAAAACAAACTGCAGAGCTCCTCGGCCGGTGGGGTCAGCGCCACCCTCGCGCCGTCTGCTGCATGCTGAAACCGGAGCGCCACGTCTGGAAGTAGCTGGGATGTCTGCGCCGCGGAGTCGTCGGGGCGGCACGCATGACAAGAAGCGTCGGCTCCTCACACCGCACTGCCTTGTCCAGGGAGCCAGGAAAGTCCCTGGCGCGGCCCACTATTCTAACGCATCCAAACGGGGAGAAACAAAAAGTGAAAATGACAGTGGCAGGAGACGGACTCGGGGCGGGAGATGACCTCGCTTCCGGAGGATATATATTTTCTTTATTGTTCTTGTTTTTTTTTCTTTTTTTGGGTTTTACTGACCATTGGCTTAAGAACTACATAATGTGCAATAAAAAGAGCCAACGGCAACACGCACAGTGGCGGCAGAGGCGACTAGTGCGTGTCACGTGATCGGGGCGGGAAGCAAGCGCTGTCAGCTGACGGACTCCCGGGCGTGTGCGCGCTCACGTGTTCTCGAAAAGCGCTGGCGTTCGCGCGCCCCTCGAGCTGGAGGTAAACACTGACACGTGGGAGGCGAGGAGACGGCGGCGGCAGCTGCGAGTTGATGGCAGGTCGCTGGAAAATCTTACGGCTCGTTATGCAGTCGGTGAAAAAGTAAGTACACCCCGAGAAATGTCTTTTCTTTTTTGACATATGTGGATATATCAAGATTTAATTTTTAATTTAAATAGTTTCTTTAGATAAAGGTGATATAATAGAATGAACAGCATGCCGTATTTACATTGTGTAGAATTTAAATATATATATCCATCCATCCATCCATTTTCTAACCCGCTGAATCCGAACAAAGGGTCACGGGGGTCTGCTGGAGCCAATCCCAGCCAACACAGGGCACAAGGCAGGAAACAATCCTGGGCAGGGTGCCAACCCACCGCAGTAAATATATATATATATATTTCATAAACATGGATTATAAACATAAATTTTGCATGTGGAAAAGATAAATACACCCTTACAATTATCAGCAGCTCAATTTCGTCAGATTAGAATCCAGTGCATCAGATAAGGCGCAAATGATTAGATAGCTAGATGGATATGAAAGACACTATATAATAGACAGACAGATTTGAAAGACACTATATAATAGATTGGTGTGAAAGACACTATATACTAGATAGGTGTGAAAGACACTATATAATAGACAGACAGACATATTTGAAAGATACTATATAATAGACAGACATATTTGAAAGACACTATATAATAGATAGGCGTGGAAGATACTAATAGATAGGTGTGAAAGACACTGTATAATAGACCGACAGATAGCTAGACAGATGTGAAAGACACTATATAATAGACAGACAGATTTGAAAGACACTATATAATAGATTGGTGTGAAAGACACTATATACTAGATAGGTGTGAAAGACACTATATAATAGACAGACAGACAGATAGACAGATTTGAAAGATACTATATAATAGACAGACATATTTGAAAGACACTATATAATAGATAGGCGTGGAAGATACTAATAGATAGGTGTGAAAGACACTGTATAATAGACCGACAGATTTGAAAGACACTATATAATAGACAGACAGATAGCTAGACAGATGTGAAAGACACTATATAATAGACAGACAGATTTGAAAGACACTATATAATAAACTGACAGAGAGCTAGACAGATGTGAAAAAGACTATATAATAGATAGGTGTGAAAGACACTGTATAATAGAGAGAATAACTGACAGATGTGAAAGACACTATATAATAGATAGGTGTGAAAGACACTGTATAATAGAGAGAATAACCGACAGATGTGAAAGACACTATATAATAGATAGGTGTGAAAGATACTGTATAATAGACAGACAGATAGACCGACAGATGTGAAAAACACTATATAATAGACAAATAGCTAGACAGATGTGAAAGACACTATATAATAGCTAGACATGTGAAAAACACTATATACTAGATAGTTGTGAAAGACACTATATAATAGACAGACACATATTTGAAAGACACTATTTAATAGACAGATTTGAAAGACACTATATAATAGCTAGACAGATGTGAAAAACACTATATAATAGATAGGTGTGAAAGACAAGACACTGTATAATAGACAGACAGATAGCTAGACAGATGTGAAAGACACTATATAATAGACAGGTTTGGGCAAAGTCCGTCCTGGAGGTCTGCAGTGGCTGCAGGTTTTTCTTCCAACCCAGTTGTTTACTTAGAAAACAATGCTTGTCATTAATTTCATTTCATGGCTTGTTCGTGCTTTAACTCTGCCATGTCAGGTCATGCCAGCAGCTGCTCCCGCAAAGAGGTACTGAAAGTGTTTCTTTTCCATTGAAAAACTGTTTAAGAAGGGGTTTCTGAAGAGCCACTGCATCCCCCTGCAGCAGCGGTCACAATATCTGCAGTTACATTCACATTAGTCCATATATTTATATTTATTAGCACTTTGTTAAAATTGAGCAGCGATAGCATCATGTGTAAACATAGCTTAGCATTATAAACAGCTGCGATTTGTAATACCCCCCCCCCCAAATAATTTAAAATCTCTACCTAAATGAATTAGGTAATGTGAAATAATCATGAAATAAATTTATTTGCACAATATCAGTCTGTCCCCAGAAATGTTTGTCTCACTCACACCTTCCTGCTGCCATTCCCGAGCAAGCCCTGCACTGGTGGTGCTCCAATCCCGAGCCATGATGGCTGACGGTCATCTGTTACAATAGATAGATAGATGGATAGATAAATATATAGATATGAAAGGAGCTATATAATAGATAGACAGACAGATAGATATATAGATATGAAAGGAGCTATATAATAGATAGATAGATAGATAGATATGAAAGGAGCTATATAATAGATATAATAGTGTAATAAGGCGCTGTATTGCGCCCAACCCAGCACAGACTCACACGGAGGCATGTGTAAAAACACAACCAAAGACTTTATTTTTCTTCACCTGTGGGGAACGTCTTCCCCGTAAACCCCACAGGCACAACACAGTCCCAAACAGCACAAGCAAAAACACAACACTCCCTTCTGGCACCACCACTCCTCCCGTCAAGCTTCGTCCTGCTCCTCCCAACTCTGGCCGCTGAGTGGTGGTTGCTAGCCCCTTTTATAACCCACCCGGAAGTGCTCCAGGTGCTTGATCACCTGCTTCCGGTTCCACTTCCAGGTGGGGATGAAGACTTGTCCAGCTGGGCTCAGGAACCCATGCAGCACCCCCTAGCAGCCACCCCAGATCCCAACAGGGCTGTGGAGAACTCCATCTCCCATGGAGCCCTGCGGGAAGTTGAGGCACCACCATCAGCCAGGTGTGGCTGCCACTAAGCGTCCCAGGGGAGGTATTGAGCAGCCCATGGTTGCTCCCCCGGAACATACGTCGAAGGGGCGAATGGGACCCGGCCATCCGCCACAATAGATAGATAGATGTGAAAGGGACTATATAATAGATAAGTGCTGCTTCAGTTTATTCCCCTAAAAGCTGCACCAGCCTCAATTGATTATAAAGTACTTTTAGGTGTTTTTTCCAATCATTAAATTGTAAATAAATCATGTTCAATAAATAATCAGGCTGACTCTGCAAGATGTATATTTTTTTAATCCAGTGCACTTGGCGCAGTTGATCCAAACTAAAAGAAAGTTTGTGACACAGCTGTCTGCCTGCAGGGGAGCTGCTACTGGAAAGTTGGCTTTTTTTTATAATGAAACACAATTTCTACTCTGGGTTCAGTTTGCCGAACGTGCAGACGGTGCAGCTCAGCAAAATCCTGTTTTTCAGCGTTATAAAGGTGTGCACATCTTAAAAAGCTCCCGAGCTCTTTCAGCTTTCTCCGATGAAAGCCTGATGACCGTCCCGCTGCCCTCGGCACCCTAGAAGAGCCACACGTGAGTTATTCTGAATGCCGCCTGTGAAGTGTCAGTCAGTCATTGTTCAATCCGCTATATCCTAACACAGGGTCACGGGGGTCTGAAGGAGCCAGTCCCAGCCAACACTGGGCGCAAGGCAGGAAGAAATCCCTGGGCATGGCGCCAGCCCACCACAGGGCACTGTGAAGTGTTCTTCGGTGTAAAGGTTTTCTCCCACTTCTTCACTTCACTTCCTATGTCTGGTAGGATGTAACCAGCCTGGGCACAGTGCCAGCCCATTACAGTACCCAATTAGCACACAGTCTCATTCAAACTCATGCAGAGCCAAATTAGAGTTCAGAATTAACCTGAGAAGCACATCTGTGGGGAGAAAATCATGCAGAGCCCACACAGTCAAAGACTGAGTTAAGGATTCAAATGCAGCAGGCCGGGTCATTGAGGCATCAGCAGCAACCACTGAACCGCCTTGCTGCCACAATCATATTATAACTACAAGCATTACAAACACTCCAATATATCTTCCAGCAGCAAACCAAGTTGTTCTTCAGATGGTCTGCCATCCAAGTATACAGCTGGATTGGCTGTAATGGATCAAGCTTAAGGGCTTAAAGGGGGACTCCATAAGGAAAGACTCAGTTAAAAATGATCTCTAAATAAATTTTTTTTATTCTCCAGCATTTTTACTGAAACAGTTCATACATTCATCTTTAGAAACAAAAGCCTATTTGTCCATATTGTGAACAGGGGGGCTGAACGCACCCCAAGGAGATGGGGTCGCTCCTCCGAAACCCCCTCCTAAACGGTGATTCAATGGAAAACAAATACAGTTTTTTACCTCTATGAAGAGGAAGATTTTCTATTCTTTTAATTGAGTGACGGAGCTGTTCCCTCCAGGTGCACAAGGAGCTCGAATCACTCCTGAAAGAGACTTTTATGTTGGTTTGAAGTGTTTGAATAAAGTTTCTGTCTCTAGAATATCCCGTATGTATCTGTGCAACTCTGTGACCCAAGCATGACAATATATTCTCAGATTTTCTAGTGTCACGCACGTGCGCATGGGAAACAGCTTGAAGGCCTGGGTGACGGTAATTCTCCACCGAGACAGGAGGTGGCACTGTGTTCTAACGACCTCTTTTCTTCCCCTTCTGCAGAAAGGATGATTGACACCATTGCATCTGACGTCACACTCTGGAGTTTGCCCATCTGGACCTGCAACTTCCTCTCAGAACTCCTTAAATACAGAAGAGCCGAGTGTACCTTAGATGGAAGTCGGGAAGACTCGATTTGTCATTATAACACGTGATTTTTTTTTTTGTTTTCATTCCTTGTTGAGAATTATACGGGGGTGGCCACAAGGTGCCTCAAAAGTCTAACTTTGCCTTGTTGTTACTTTTACATTAGTTGTAACTCAGAACTGGGGCTTCTGCAACTACGTAGGCCTCCATTTGTCCTCACCATGGCCTGCTATCGTGAAGTCAGTCAGGAACATTCTGTATATCCAGTACTGTAGAAGTCTATTTGTATTGACCATGATGATCTAGTGGGGATGTATTACTATTGCAGAGAATCACACTTCAGATATCCAGATGAGGGGATGATCGGGTTTTTCACATTCTTTGTCCTGTTGAACTCATACAAGTGTCCACCATGTGTGGTTTAGAAAAAAATGACATAAGCCAGGAATTTTCCACAGATATCTCTTCATAAAAGTATATGAAAATAAAGCATTTACCTGAGATATTCACAATCAGTTAATCAGAAATGAGTACATAGTGCATCTGTAGAGTCTGCACTTCAAAGCAGCTGTCCACCTCAGATAAGGAGACTTCAATTGGGTCATTCATATTGGGAACATAACACACCTAACATTTTTTTCTTCTCATATTTTTGCATTGCTGTAAACATCTTAAACACAAAGCATACTTCTGTTGTCCCATAACAGTTCAGGCTGTAAAGAAGGCACGCCAGACCCCCTGGACTTTTACACCTCCTTCATATGCATCATGGCTGCATAACTGGGCTGTTTTTGTGGTCACCAGGATTGTGGCTCCTTCTTCAGTAGCTGGGAGAGGCAAACAGCGTGGATACTGAAGTGTCCTGTCCATTTGCTCCTCCCTTGGGGCGACAGTGACTTCGTTAACAGCAGAGACGTTTTCCTCATCAAATTTCTCATCGCAGCATCCAGTCTCCATAGTGGCTTCTGCGTACCTTGTGTCGGCATTCCCGGTTTCTGCTGACTGTTCCCTTCCCGGCTCTGGAAAGCAAACCACAGGAAAGAAATGAATTTGTTCTCGTTGTTCTGTTTTGAGTGCCAGCATGGTGGTGTGCAGTCTTGTGTAACAGTATCAGAAATGTTGTAAGTCACCTTCGAATAAAGGTGTCAGCCAAATCAGTAAATGTAAATGTATTAGGAGTATATCTTTATTTTATAGTTTACTTTTGGGTTTTTGTTTTTGCCAGTTTAGTAATTTTACCCCACTCCCTTGTTTGTGCTTTTTAACTTTTTTTTAAGTTGTGGCGGACGGTCGGGTCCCTTACCCAGCCGGGACGCCCTGATTATGGAAGGACTGGAGTGGAGAGTACTTCCAGGACAGTTTCTCCCCTAGACCGACAGAGGACCGCACCCTAGGGGGTGCATGGACATTTACGGGGCCCTATTTGGCAGCAGTTGCTTCTGGTGCCCTATACAAAGGGGTCAGTTGCCAGCATCCAATGGGCAGAGTCGGGAGAAAGAGGACAAAGCCTGTTGTGGAGGACTGAAGGCAAAGGGACTGTATTGGTGATTAGTGCACTGTGCTTTACCTTGTGCCGAACTATGTAAATAAAACCGTGTGCTGTGTGGACTAAACATGGGTCCTGCCTGTCCTGTGTCGGGTTTAGGGCAGCAATACGTGCCCAGGCATCACAATGTATTACGGTTAACTTTTGTTATCCGCAGAAGTTAAAGTCCCTGAATGAAAATCGTGGATACTGAAGCATCAATCGTATGGGAAAAATGGGGTTACGTTCTGACAGTTTCTATTCGCTATCAACTTTTGCCATCTGTTACCATAAACACATAATATTGTGTATTGAAAATGTAAGAGTTGAATTTGAACCCTGGTCCAATGTGCACCTGGCATGTGTCTGAGTCTCATATCCTTCTGAGCTTATGCTTAAAAGCTGACGCTGTTATTTTATTATTCACTATGATAAATGTATTTCTTGTTATTTTATTTGACCCCTTAAGAGAAAAATGTTATATTTATGGCATAACCTTTTTTCTATAATACTGTTTCCTGGTATTGTACCCAGCTTGATCATAATATACTGTATACTATATATACAGGCCATTGTTCTTTTCTCTTCTTTGTGAAATTCACACATCTCCTAAAATAAGAATAAAAATAATACATTTAAAATAGACTACCAATCAAATTGTGGTCATCTAAGGTATCAACATCTGCCATGTCCTGTTAACAACTAGGTGTAACCAATCATGTTAAACGTTTTCTGAATTTGTAATGAATTCCTTTTAAAGAATAGTGACTTAATCAATGGCCTGTATAAATAGAGCGCAGAGGACACTTTTTTCTTTGCAAAAAACACTGATGTGATGCTTTTTACCACTTCAGAGATTTAGATAAAGAATAACGATTGACGCTTTCTCCTGCCTGTGTTTTATTGCTTAAATCGGGGCATTCCAGTGGGGGGGTGTCTTGATTCATAATTTTCTTACACAAAAATCAATTAAGCTCATCACAATACGTTTCTGCCTAGGAGGACGTCATAAAACACTTTGATTAGCTGTACATAATATTGAAATGTAATAAGTTAAATAGGAAAAACAACATAAAACACTACGAAAACATGGAATATTAGCAGAACGTGGAGACTTGTTAACACAACAGAAGCCACGAAAAGGAAGCCATTAAACTGAGTTGACAAAGCAGACAGGTAGGAAAACAGAGAGAACGTATTGCAACTGCTCCGGCACACATGGGATGAGAGGGCAGGAATCACAGGGTTGGGAACGTTGGGAGATGGAACTCCATCACAGGTCCTGTCCCAGGCACTGCCAAATCCCAGAGTGGGGAGACGGGGTCAGGCAAGTACTC
The DNA here is from genome assembly GCF_900747795.2 of Erpetoichthys calabaricus. Taxonomy (NCBI): domain Eukaryota; kingdom Metazoa; phylum Chordata; class Cladistia; order Polypteriformes; family Polypteridae; genus Erpetoichthys; species Erpetoichthys calabaricus. Next base: position 139,268,842 of record NC_041404.2, on the reverse strand, counting down.
CAGCCCTCTGCTCTTGCAATTTCAAGGTCCTTGTGCCGGCTCACCTATGGAATCCCTCTTATTCCTTTTTTTTATAGAAGCACATAAGCAAATCTGCAGAAACAGAATCCAAGGATAGCGAGGATTAACTATGCTTAAACTTTTCCCCAGACCCCTTTCATCACTTCTGTGCACTTAGTGCCTTCAGGTGTCGTCTAAAGTGCCCCATTCATTCCTTCTGTCTGTCTCAGTTATGAGTCAAAGCATTGAGGTTCTTTAATGTTTGTTCAACTCTACTTTGGATTTGGATTTTGGGGGTTTTAGTAAGTCTTCTTGTTGTGATTCTAGTATCCGGAAATAGGTGAGGCCTTCAAAAAGACCCACAAGAAACCTCAGTGGCCAACCCTAATGTAGGCCTCACCCAGGCAAGCCTGACTCAAGGCCAATGGGAGGCGTCACACAAGAATAAGACACCAAAACGGTGTGAACTTTAGATTAAAAAAAGCATTGTTAACTTTTGGCTTGCCTTTTCTGGTAACATTGTGATACGTTGTTTGCTTTTGAGTTTCTTTTTTATTAAAACCTTCAAAAATATAAAGGAACTTTGTTTTTTTGTCAGTTGTTTTTATGGTTTTTATTTGCCAGGGGTTTTTATGGTTTCCCCCTCTGTCTTTTTCAGTCTGGTCCATTTTGGCCTGTAATAGCCATGAAGCCTGCTTCTTGCTTTTGGAGCTAGGATGATTCTTGACTCTAGGTCTTATGTAAACCTTCAGTTGCGATATTCGAGGACCAATCTATTAATAATCAATAATAATAATAATAAATTGTATTATTATAGCACCTTTCCCATGCTCAAAGAATTTCACAGAGTCTCTTAAAGAAATAGCAGGTATATGTCATGGATACAGATGTTTCCGGATTAGAACATTCAACTCTTTCAGGGCGGATGTCGACTTTTGTCAAGAGGAGAGGTTCAGGGTGGTAATCAACTGTAAACTGTGACCAAATCCACCATTTTGTTTTAGTTTGACTCTCTTTGCTAGAAGGACAGTTAGCTTCATTGGTTTGACTGAGATTCCCTACACTTGCGTGAGAAACATAGTGCAGACAACAGCAAAAATGGTATAAACATCTGGCGAGAGATCGAAGCGAATATGCAAAGCAAAAAAAACTCCATGGATGACGTTTTGCATATTATCATTGAATTGGAGTCCAATTTTGATGCAAGCAATCAAAAACAAACGTGAGGTACCAGCATCAACTGATCAACCCCCAGCTGATCATGGTGCTGAACACATTTGTGTAGCTATTGCACCTATGGCAGCAGTCGCCTGGGAGGACTGCCACTTACAATGACAAGAGGTACAAACCAGACTGCGTTGTGTTGCAGCTGCAATCGCCCCTGCAAAGTGAGCGGCTCGAGCTGCAAGAGAAGGCAATCGGGAGGCCACAGCACGCAACCTGTTGTGGAGGACTGAAGGCAAAGGGACTGTGTTGGTGATTAGTGCACTGAAAACAGGACTACCAATCAAATTGTGGTCATCTAAGGTATCAACATCTGCCATGTCCTGTTAGCAACTAGGTGTAACCAATCATGTTAAACGTTTTCTGAATTTGTAATGAATTCCTTTTAAAGAATAGTGATCTAATCAATGGCCTGTATAAATAGAGCGCAGAGAACACTTTTTTCTTTGCAAAAAACACTGATGTGATGCTTTTTACCAGTTCGGAGATTTAGATAAAGAATAACGATTGACACTTTCCCCTGCCTATGTTTTATTGCTTAAATCGGCACAGCATGCAGCAACAGAAGTTTTTTTGTTGATTTATGTATGAAACCGTTACTTTGTGTGCTTTTCAGAAAACTGTGTTTTTTGGAAAAAATATTTAGCCCTCAAAGAGTTAAACAGATAGATACAGGATATACAAAGGCATTAAATAGAATAGAAGACAATAAACCAGAGTATAATACTAAATTCAATACTAAAACAAAGCCTAACATTTGTGATATAACACACACACACACATTATAGTGAGCATCTGGACAGAGAGGAAGATGGAAAGAGGAGGCAGAATGTCAGGTTAAGTTAAAAGTCTTGCTGAACAGATGAATTTTAAGTTGTTTTTTTAAAAGAATGAGTGGAGTCAGCTGATCTATTTCATTTACGGAGGTCATTCCAATGTCTGGGTCTAAGTGTGGGTTTAAAACAGAATTCCAATCTGTAGCCATTATAGCTTCATGACTGCTCCTGTAGGAACGAATGTGAACTCCTTTGACATAAATCCTCTATTCTCACTGTGTTGATGTCCACTGCTGCCATCTCATGGAGGATAAGCAGCTGAAGGTTGGGGTTTGGGTCTCCCTGAGCATAGACACACCTGTTACCTGAAGGGTGGGGGTCAAGAAAATGGGGCGAGTAAGAAAATAAAGAAGAGAAAATAATAATAAAAAGTCTGGGATCGAGTTGTGTGTGTACGTTCTCTTCGAGTTTTATAGGCATTTTCAGGAAACGTCAAGTCGTGAGAAGGCAGGCAGACAAATCAGACACAAAACAGATGACAGCTTTTTATTTAACCCTTAACTACTCGCACTGACCAATCTCAGCTTTTATTTGAATCTACTGGAGAGAGTGTCGACCTCGTCGAGAGGTTTACTTACCTCGGCAGTGACATTCATGTGACTCTGGTGACTCTTCCCATGAAGTCAGTAAACGGATTGGGAGAGCATGGGGTGTCATGAAGTCACTGGAAAGGGGTGTGTGGTGTTCCGGATATCTCAGCAAAAGGACGAAGGTCCAAGTCTGTAGAGTCCTGGTGCTACCTGTCTTGCTATATGGTTGCGAGACATGGACATGAGACAAAGACTAGACTCCTCTGATACTGTGTCTCTTTGGAGAATCCTTGGGCACCGTTGATTTGACTTTGTGTTGCTCATGGCACATTACCTGAATTGTGAAGGAGCGTCAGTTATGGCACTACGGTCATGTGGCGCGATTACCCAAGGGTGATCCGGCTTATTGTTGAGGACCCGAGCGGCTGGACCAGGCGAAGGGAACGCCCATGTAACACTGGCTGCTGCAGATAAAGGGTCATTTCCGGAGGGTGGGACTGAACTGCATGTCTTGCCTGGGGTGTTGCCAACCAGGATCCCGAGCTGTTTCGTCATGTGGTGGGTGTGGCAACACGTTGTACCAGTGCAGGCTCCCCAACCAGATCTGACCTAATGGCACCATCCACCCTGTATCCTCAGCTTGATTCACTACAAGTACAGTGTGACAATGGTTTCCCTCCAGTGTGCCCCCAGCTGGCTTTATGAGTGGATGCCCTGTCACAAGTTCCATATGGGGTATTTGGCACACCATGTGGGTACTGACGTATGGATGACAACACTGAGTTGTTCTTCTTGCGATGACTTTGTCTGCAAAGAACATTCAACAACTGAAGTGAAATGTGATCTAATCGTGCAGCGAATGAAAGTGTGAACGGTGACGATTGAGCACTGGAGAAGTGGATCTGGTTTCTTTTCAGATAGTCCTAGACTGGGTCAAACTATTCAGTAATAATGGTATTCAGTTACATTAAAAACATGGACAGTTTAAAATGATTGGAATATTTTATATGACAACCTCACAGCGTGCATATAAAAAGCCATTTTAACACTGGTGTGTAAAGTACACTGCATGAGTTCGGAGGAGATGAGAAATGGTGCGAGGAGTTAAGGGTTAATTTGATGTAATATTTTCTTCTAGTTCCTTTTTTTAATTACCTTTTTCCTGGAACCACATTATAATGAATCTTCAAACCAAATAAGTCGGATGGGATGATTATGCTTTTCAGAGATTTGTTTCTTTCTCTTGTTTTGAGTCAGAAGAAAGCCCCCTGTGTGCGCCCTCGAAGCCCCCTTACCTGATTTCTCAGTAAGCAGAAGTCTAGATTTCTTCCTCTGTAGAAACTGGATGGATACTGTGAAACTTAAGACCACCGCCGTCAAAAACAGAATGACGCCGATGATGATCCACATGACGTGCACCTCTTCTTTTTCTGGAAGCTTTGGCTCAACTGAATTGCCATTTACTGTGTGAAAACACAAAAAAAAACAACATACTGGAATGATTCTGACGTTTTACACATATTTTTGGTTAGGGCATTTATTTTTATTGTGGAAGAGAGGTGAAAATGTGCAATATAAATAAATGTTGTTGTTGTTTTTGGGATCTTTTAATTCTCACTGGTAAGACGAATTAGACGATCTACAAGTCTCTGACTTAAAGTTTAAATTCAAACAATATATTCAATCTCTTTTCGCTGTTCTGTTATGTCACTGAGTAATAATTTCCGTTTGTTTGCGGTAATGTGATCTTTTACTATCATTTTTTTGAGACTTTCGAATTTTCATACTTCCATTATCTCTAACCTGCTCTGTATGTGTACCACGCCAACATTTTTGAATTCTTTATGACATTCTACTTTGTCCTTTATTTCCAGCCCTGAGCATCGTTAAATCTCTTTCTCGTGGGACGTGTAAGTGTCTCTCTGAGAAAATCACATCTCGTCTCATTCCAAGATATTTTTTTGTAACAGAGAGACAAGAAGCCTGCAGCCTCAGCTTGGAGAGTCAGACTCCAGAGGCAGTGGGTGACACTCAGTTGGAGGAAGGAAGGTGAAAGAAGAAATTGCTTGTTATATTCTTGTGCTGATTTTGGTTTCTGATTGATTGGAAATGAGTTGGTAACAAATAAAAATCCTTTATTTGAATCCAGAATTGTGTTGGGTTACACACCGTCTGTGGTTTGGGGCTCATTGGTGCCCACTTTGTGCTTACAACACCAATTGGTAGACAGGGGCACAGGCCTTAAAATATCCAGAACTGAACCCGAAAATGGGGAACCAGTTTTTTAAAGTTCAAAATTCCAACCATTAAAGTTTAAGATACTCTTAGAATGCCTTTCAAATGAGAGAAACTGTGAAAACTCTTGAATGAGAGTCAAATCTGTGCTATAATTCTTTATAAGCAGTGTTGGAGGTGACATGTTAATAGTAAACGTGCATTATGTAGTCCAATCTCTTTTTAATGTAACAAGTAATCTAACATTTTACTGATTTAATTAAAGAAAGGATACGTGTGTTACTTACTAAACACAGACACGCATTGCAGCATCTCTATGGAAGCTTATTCTTGCCACTCCAAAAAAAACTAAAATAATCACCGCAATATTTCATAGCAGTTTTGCCTTTTTTTGCAAAGACATTGCCTGCTACTGTCAGTGTAACATCGTGAGTGCGGGTGCATCAGCCATCTGGTGACAGCTAGTGACGTGGAGGTGTAAAGAACCCAAAAGAGGCGGAGTGGTGGCTGTGAGGCTCGGGATCTGCACTGGCAATCGGAAGGTTGCCGGTTCGAATCCCGTAAATGCCAATAGGGACTCTGCTCTGTTGGGCCCTTCAGCAAGGTCCTTAACCTGCTATTGCTGAGCGCTTTGAGTAGTGAGAAAAGCGCTATATAAATGCAAAGAATTATTATTAAAAGAAGTTGTAAGCAGTGCTGGTCAAAGCCCATTTGGAGCCCCGATGGATGTCGCCCCTTGTTGTCCATGGTGAGTAGTCGGAATTATTAGACCTGTGAAGGGGGGGGTGCTCAGGGTCCAGAGCACTGGTAGGTTAAGAATAAAACAGAACCCAACTCTGGAGGAGACCCCAGTCTGTGACTATCTATCTATTATACAGTATAGTGCCTTTCACACTATCTATCTATTATATAGTGCCTTTCACGTTATCTTTCTATCTATCCATCATATAGTGCCTCTCATATCTATCTATCTATTATATAGTGCCTTTCATTTCTATCTATCTATCTATCTATCTATCATATAGTGCCTTTCACATCCATCTATCTATTATATAGTGCCTTTCATTTCTATCTATTTATCATATAGTACCTTTCACATCTATCTATCTGTCTATTATATAGTGTGCTTTCATTTCTATCTATCTATCTATCATATAGTGCCTTTCACATCTATCTATCTATCATATAGTGCCTTTCACATCCATCTATCTGTCTATTATATAGTGCCTTTCATATCTATCTATCTATCTATCTATCTATAGTGCCTTTCACATCTATCTATCTATCATATAGTGCCTTTCACATCTATCTATCTATCTATCATATAGTTCCTTTCACATCCATCTATCTGTCTATTATATAGTGCCTTTCATATCTATCTATCTATCTATAGTGCCTTTCATATCTATCTATCTATCATATAGTGCCTTTCATATCTATCTATCTATCAATCTATCTATCATATAGTGCCTTTCACATCCATCTATCTGTCTATTATATAGTGCCTTTCATTTCTATCTATTTTATAGTGCCTTTCACATCTATCTATCTATCATATAGTGTGTTTCACATCTATCTATTATATAGTTCCTTTCACATCCATCTATCTGTCTATTATATAGTGCCTTTCATATCTATCTATCTATCTATCTATCTATAGTGCCTTTCACATCTATCTATCTATCATATAGTGCCTTTCACATCCATCTATCTGTCTATTATATAGTGCCTTTCATTTCTATCTATTTTATAGTGCCTTTCACATCTATCTATCTATCATATAGTGCCTTTCATATCTATCTATCTATCTATCAATCTATCTATCATATAGTGCCTTTCACATCCATCTATCTGTCTATTATATAGTGCCTTTCATTTCTATCTATTATATAGTTCCTTTCACATCTTTGTCTCTGTCTACCTACATAGGAGCCTTGGCGCCTCATTGTTAGACACCCTATCTTGTGACATGGACTCCATTTCTGAGTCCGATCTGCTTGAGCTGTATGATGGCGGCGCGAGGACATCTTTTCAACCTGCAGTGTGAATTAGCTGACTCAAGGTAAACTGGCTCTGGCTGCTCACAAGCCTGGCCAAAGTGAAACAGGCCTTCGACACGGAAGCCAGGATTTTACACTGCGGACACGAGAGCAACAGGGACAGCTCACAGAAGACTCCGCAGATTTGCTCCATGGTTGACTGAGCAGAAGCAGAGCAAACTGAGACTAAAAGATGTCTGCAGAGAATCGGTTGAAATCCACAGGAAATGAACGATTTGAGCTCACACCAGCTGTTACTTTCACGTAAATCATTTCAAAAAGGCACCAGGGTGTAATTGTAAACAGGGTCACAGAAGACACTTAAATATGGTAGAAAAAAAAATGTACACAGAATTGCCACTAACACATGGAGTCGCTTGTCAGTACGTCGAGCACCATTACATCTTATGGGCAAACGTGTCTCAGCCTAATTGTGCTTCACATGTGCTACGTGTCCAGAAACAGATGGGCAACTGCTGGTGTGTAATAAAGGAATCAGCACAAGACAAGGACAGGGCAATCATGGAAATGTCACCAGAGTCTGGAGTTGGGGAGGTGCTTTGGATATTAATGAAAACAGAATTGTGAAGGGGACAGCGTTATAGCACCACTTGTCTATTGTGGCAAGGAGCCATTACAGTAGCAAGCTCTTCATGATGAATGAGGTGTTCAGGGATTGCCTCATTTCTACTTATATACATACATAAACGCCCGCATCCTGTGTATGTGATGAATACAGGACACCTACATATCATACATGCCACACACATGTATCTCATCATTGCACAAATAAATACCACTGCTATTTTAAATGTGCACAAGTATAGTGTACAGTATATACTACACGTACATAACCTCAGAGCAGGTGGGGAGCCTTCTGAATAAACTTTATGTGGTCAACACACAGGTCTCCTCAGGGACTCCAGTTTCCTCCCTTAATGAGAAGATGTTGTCACATTGACTGACATCTCTAAATACTAAAAACTGTGTGTAGGAGTGTGTGCTCTGCCGAGTAATGTCATCACACTGTGATGGCACTTGAACACGTAGCTGTGGACAGAGCTGTGTGCTCTGAGCCTGACCCCTGATATCGTAAATCTGAAAAGTAAATTAGTTTGTTATATCCAGATAGATGTGAAATTCACTATATAATAGATGTGAAAGATGCTACCTGTATATGATAGATAGATAGATAGATAGATAGATAGATAGATAGATAGATAGATAGATAGATAGATAGATAGATAGATAGATAGATAGATAGATACGGAAGGCACTATATAATAGATAGATAGATAGATAGATAGATAGATAGATAGATAGATAGATAGATAGATAGATAGATAGATAGATAGATAGATACGGAAGGCACTATATAATAGATAGATAGATAGATAGATAGATAGATAGATAGATAGATAGATAGATAGATAGATAGATAGATAGATAGATAGATACGGAAGGCACTATATAATAGATAGATAGATAGATAGATAGATAGATAGATAGATAGATAGATAGATAGATAGATAGATAGATAGATAGATAGGTGAAAAGCACTATATGATAGATAGATAGATAGATAGATAGATAGATAGATAGATAGATAGATAGATAGATAGATAGATACGGAAGGCACTATATAATAGATAGATAGATAGATAGATAGATAGATAGATAGATAGATAGATAGATAGATAGATAGATAGGTGAAAAGCACTATATGATAGATAGATAGATAGATAGATAGATAGATAGATAGATAGATAGATAGATAGATAGATAGATAGATAGATAGATAGATACGGAAGGCACTATATAATAGATAGATAGATAGATAGATAGATAGATAGATAGATAGATAGATAGATAGATAGATAGATAGATACGGAAGGCACTATATAATAGATAGATAGATAGATAGATAGATAGATAGATAGATAGATAGATAGATAGATAGATAGATAGATAGATAGATAGATAGATAGATAGGTGAAAAGCACTATATGATAGATAGATAGATAGATAGATAGATAGATAGATAGATAGATAGATAGATAGATAGATAGATAGATACGGAAGGCACTATATAATAGATAGATAGATAGATAGATAGATAGATAGATAGATAGATAGATAGATAGATAGATAGATAGATAGATAGATAGATAGAAATGAAAGGCACTATATGAGAGATTATATACTAAATATACTGACAGACAGACAGACAGACAGACAGACATGAAAGACACTATAATAGATGGAAGTGAAAAACACACTTGATAAAGAAATGTGAAATGTACAATATACCAGATAGATATAAATGACACTTTATGATAGACACTCCTTCACCTTTATAATATAATTATTTTATTACAGGTCGCAGTATTTTTTCACTATATCTCTAAGATGAATATCCATCAATAAGCTCTTTTAATGGTGACCCTGTACACCCACACAGTTAAGAGTTTTAAGACAAGGGGACCCCCCAGCCATTATTTGATTCCATCAGTTAGCCGTCTTCCACTAAAGATGTCCTTCTGCTCACCTCCATCCGCTTATACATCTTCATCCCTCGACTGCTACATTGATGAGGATGCTATTCTCCAGGCCAAACCCCCAAGCCCCTTTATCTAATCAGTTACGTTCCACTCCAGTAAGACATGAAACGCTTTTCTGTTAAACTACAATACTAAGAATCCCACTACACTTTTTACTCAGATGTGACTCATTCGATATGACGGCTTTGCCAGCAAATGTCACTTTGTTGCCGTCGTGTCAGCAGAGTTGTGCTCTTTGGTGAAAGACCCCCGATTAATAAGGAGCTCGAGTATCGCTGTCTGCACAGCAGTGCTGAGAGTTTCCACGGATGCCCTTTTAAGTTGTCTTTACCACTTCAAGGGGTCGCTGTACCACCGGCGCTTTCGCAGAGATACCTGACAAACACACGTCGGTCGTAAAGAGTTAAAGTTGCTCGTCACGCAGAGGAGATGACGTGAACTTTAAAAGTGTATTTCGCTGTCCGGTGTCCGTTCTCCTGTTTTTGGTATTTGACTGACTAACCATACAGGTTAGGGGGAACACAAGAAACACCCGTTGAGAAAGCACAGACGGACGGGCTGTGAATGAATACTCACCGGTGGTGCAGTGCGCCCGACACACGGTGGGGGGCACCCCGGAGCAGCGCAGCGAGCAGGACCTGCAGGCACTGAGCAGACTGTCGAAATACTCATCCCCGGAGCATCGGCGGGCCATTTAAAATCACCCGCGTGAAGATAAAAAAGAAAAAAAAAGGAATCGGTAAAGTAAAATAAATTAAAGTAGAAACCGGCAAGAGGCCTGGCAAGGAGCGGCTCACCCGCGGCGACTGAGCTGTGAAAGCAGGGGCGCTGCATTTTAAGAAGCCTGAGGACCTCCTTCATGTAAATGTGCCGAAGGAGGTGAATCCCCCAAGTAACTCCCGCCCGCCTAACCCTCTGCGGGATCGCCTTGGACCACTTGTATGGTGAGCTTGGTGGCACGCTGCTGAGTATAGGTGGGCGGGAGAAGGGGACATCTGGAAGTCGTAGGGCGAGCGGGTAGGTGGAGAGAGCCGTTTGGGGTTTGAGGGAAAGGGGTCTGCATGCAAATAGGCATATGGGATCTACGTGTAACTCTAATGACTTACGGAAACCCTCTAGGAACACGTCGTTTATGGCTTTTGGGGGTCTTTTTATCCCCTGTGTAACTAGTAGTCACATGCAGCAGAGGTGGTCTCGCTATAATATGTACTTCTGGAGACGACGACGAGGTAACAGCGCTTAGAAGGGGGTGGGACACAATTAGACGGGTCACTGAGTGTCACATTTCTAAACCAATCCAGCGCTCCATGGAGGTGGAGCTCAAAGTAGGGGCGGGGCTTTTGAACTTCAAGTTCAGCGGCGCCCTCGATAAGCCGACAGTTCGACAAACAGCAAGCTTCAGGTTCCGATGAAAAGTCGAAACGTCTCCAAAAAAGAGCCCCCATTAAACAAATAAAGGTATGTCGCGTGTGCAGGGAGCACATTGCACTTTTTCAAAATAATAAGGGCGAAACCCTTCTGCAAAATCCGATTCTACACTGACATCAATGGACGAGTGGTAAACGTGGCCTTCTGTTGTTCACCGTTCCGACGATCGTGCAGGAGTCCATGTCATTGGCAGCCTTATTTATGAAAACAGTGGCAGACCAACATTTTTGGGGCCCTGTAGCTTGAACTGTTTTGGCAGCCAGGCCCGGTCTTAGGTATTATGGGGCCCTAGGCGAAAGTCGATCCGGGGTCCCCTGGACCCCGGGGCCCTAGGCAGTCGCCTACTTCGCCTATGCCTAAGGCCGGGCCAGATTGGGACAAATAATGCTGTAGTATATTTAAGTATATATGACAATTGCTCACTTGGACAATTTGTTTTGGGGGCCCCCAAGAAGGCGGGGGCCCTAAGCTATAGCTTGTGTAGCTTATACGTAAATCCTGCACTGTTGGCAGCCTCTTTCGCAACCAGCAACGAGGTCTGGGTGACCACTGTTAATCTTCATCAGTGGGGTTGTTCCATGATAGATCACCACCATTTTTAAAAATTTAACAACTACATGTACCCCTTTTTATACAGTAGACAGCCAAACTTTGCTTCCTGAGGCCCTCCGGGACTAGGGGCCCTCCAGTTTCACAGCAGATCCGCTCCTGTTTTGTAAGTATTTTCCAGTTCTGATGTGAGATCTCTCACATGATGTACTATATAGCGCCTTACAAATACTGTTCAGACTTTTTAACAGAAGCCCCTGATAATAATCCATCCATCCATTATCCAACTAACATTATATCCTAACTACAGGGTCACGGGGGGCTGCTGGAGCCAATCCCAGCCAGCACAGGGCACAAGGCAGGAAACAAACCCCAGGCAGGGCGCCAGCCCACCGCAGGGCACACACTAGGGACAACTTGGGATCACCAATACACCTCACCTGCATGTCTTTGGACTGTGGGAGAAACTGGAGCACCAGGAGGAAACCCACGTAGACACGGGGAGAACTCACAAACCCCACGCAGGGAGGACCCGAGAAGCGAACACCCAGGTCTCCTAACTGCGAGGCAGCACACTACCCACTGCGCCACCGTGCTGCCCACCCCTGATATTCCTGCAGCAATTTTTTAACAACATGTGAGAAAAAAAAGTTAATTTTGCCCATTTTGAGCCAGTGATTGAATAAAGGACATGTGAGCTATGTTTTTGTTTTTTTATTTGATATACTTTGTTAAATCCCCATGGGCAAATTGTCTTTTCACATGACCTTTCGGGGTCAGTAGTTGTAGATGTTGTGACCATGCAAGACAAGTAGTGGTCAGGTATTCTTTTTTTTTTCTTGTTTATATGGATTGTCACCTGTAGGGGGTGCTGCAGCCTCCCAAACCTCAGACACCACCACACAGACAAAAGTCCAGGGTTCAAATAACAGATTTATCATCAATAAGATCTTCACAATGGATTTCCAATGCAGATAATACTTCTTTTCCTTCCTTTATCTCCTCCACACCTCCTTCCTCTCGTCTCAGACTCATCCGGATGTGGCAGGGCGGCTCCTTTTATCTTGGACCCAGGAGCACTTCTGGTGCCAGGGTATAGCCCAATGGGAGTTCTTCCAGGTCAACCAGAAGTCCCAGAGAGTAGAGATCATGCATCCCTGCAGCACCCCCTGGTGGCACCCATGGGACACAACAAGGCTGCTGTATCGGACCCCAGCTCCCAGTGTGCCTTGCTGGTGTGCGCGTTGGTAGCATTGTCCAAAGAGGATACCATCTTTCGTGTTGGGGGCATCCATAGCCTCCCCCTGTCCTTCCATCCTATAGGCCTCCCAGCCAGGTAAGGGTTCAAAACCAATCCCAACCAGGATGCCCGCACATTGGTGCTCTCCATCACAGGACATTTGCCACTGTCTGGCGTTGGTCACTTATCAATCCCATTTATGAGAAGCTCTCTTATGTATTTCCTCCAAGAAAACATTCAAATTATTTTTTTTCCCAACCACCAGTACAAAGTACAGTACATGGGGGGAAGTAACATAAGAAAAAGTTTGTTTTTGTGTCCCTTTAATGCACTCAAAAAAATGATTCTTGGTGGGTGTTGGTACCAAGCTAAGTTAAATTACCTTCACCCAAAATGCATTGCTTCTAAGGCTTTACGTATCAGTTTCTAATACAGCGGACACAACTTTCTTGGGCGTCATTATAGGACCACCATTTTAGGGTACTGCCATTACCCAATTCTTTCAGGTTGACTTTCCTCTGTTTTTAGGCTCTCAAATGACCCATCCACATACTGTACTACACATGGAGGAATGTTTAGGACAAAATTAAACAAATACATCGGGTAAATCAAAAAGTAAAAGCAACTGGAAAATTATGCGGTAACCTCCACGGGCAGAAGCAACGCATGCGTGTTGGCTTATGAGTAGTTGGTACACGCACAGCGCAGCACCCTGCCGTTAATCCAGTTGAGCCCAAGGTCAAATAAACATGCGGAAGAGCACCACTGTCAGCCCTACTAGTGGCTCCATGGCTTCACAAATATAAAGGTCCACAGTGGGCAACCCAAAGTGAGGCACATGTTAAGGCCAAATTGACCCCACATTGTGCATATCTCCGTTTTTGAGAAAAGCGAGGTGTACGCGCACGCCTTATGCATAAGAGACCAGCAGCTGGAATAAGCTCAGTATCCGTTTGTGATTGTGAACTTCCTTGAGCGGTCTTTTACTTCTCGTTAATTTGCGACCTTTTTAATCCCCGGGAACCAAGTTAACAATTTGAAAGTTCAAGCAGTAAAGATTTGAACCCAAGACTCTGTGAGCGTTAAGGCTATCCCGCTAGTTCATCCCCGGACCGTCTTTCCCAAGCCAGGCTCATTTAGGGTTGTCAGAATAATAGTTTTCGGAGTGAGCGAAGACACCAACGATAGAACAAAGGAGCTGGAAAAACGAGTGAGTTAAATTTTTACAAAATGGCCAGAAGAGGGCGCGCGTCGCCCAGATAAGATTTCACTGTAACGGCAGACAAGCGCGCGTCTAAAGTCTGAACGGAAACCGACGGGAAGGGCGGCGTGCCAGTGACTTGGAGGGATCGGATATGATAAAGATGCGCGTTTAATAGTAAATCGTGACGTCTGCGTGGCTAGAAGTACGAGTTTAGTGTTCTGACTGAATCTGTTTAATCGATTGTTCTGCTACGTCGAAGATTTACACGTGCTTGTGAGATTTAGCTTAAGGTGTGTTTTGTGGCAGTTGGCAATGACTGGAAATTGAGGCAGTTAATGTAGACATAACATTTGACGCAAGGGGGCGCCAATACGCACTGTTTGTTATAAATATTTCTTGAGCTTCTGTAAACAAATACGTTTTCTCTTGGGACAAATAAAGATCTATCTATCTATTATATAGTGCCTTTCAAATAAATAAATCTATCTATCTATCTATCTATCTATCTATCTATCTATCTATCTATCTATCTATTATATAGTGCCTTTCATATCTATCTATCTATCTATCTATTATATAGTGCCTTTCATATCTATCTATCTATCTATCTATCTATCTATCTATCTATCTATCTATCTATCTATTATATAGTGCCTTTCATATCTATCTATCTATCTATCTATCTATCTATCTATCTATCTATCTATCTATCTATCTATCTATCTATCTATCTATCTATCTATCTATTATATAGTGCCTTAAATATCTATCTATCTATTATATAGTGCCTTAAATATCTATCTATCTATCTATCTATCTATCTATCTATCTATCTATCTATCTATCTATCTATCTATCTATCTATCTATCTATCTATCTATCTATTATATAGTGCCTTTCATATCTATCTATCTATCTATCTATCTATCTATCTATCTATCTATCTATCTATCTATCTGTCTGTCTGTCTATATAGTGCCTTCCATATCTATCTATCTATCTATCTATCTATCTATCTATCTATCTATCTATCTATCTATCTATCTATCTATCTATCTGTCTGTCTGTCTGTCTATATAGTGCCTTCCATATCTATCTATCTATCTATCTATCTATCTATCTATCTATCTATCTATCTATCTATCTATCTATCTATCTATCATGCCTTTCACATCTGTCTGTCTGTCCATCAGATCAGTCACCCATCACAGATTCTATGGCCCCTCTTCAGAACCTACCAGATGACCAGCGTCACGGAGGAGCTCTGTCCAAGATGGCAGGATCACACAGCCTTTCTAAATGTCCTTTGGTGAGCTCAGCAGGTTTCACTTTCTCTGCCTTTCATGTTTCAGTAGTTTTGTTTCTTTGTAGTATTTTTTTTTTGTTCCATTTATTTATGTTAATGTTGCTTTCTGCCGATTATGTGTATTAGTCTTTGTTTTTGATCTTGTCTATGGGCTGCCTGAATTATGTTCCTTATATTTTGTGGGTGATTCCCCACGAGGCGGGGTCACCTGTCAGTCTCCAGTGATGAGACCGCTCCCACTTTTATAAAGGCTCATGGGAATTGCAGTTCCTCTGCGGTGCATTGCTGGCACTGTGGTGTCAGTGAGTTCTCCTCTTTATGTTTAGTTTTACTCACTGGATTTACTGGCTTTTTTGATATTACAGCAGTGCCCCCCCGTATCTGCAAGTGAAGGCCTAGTGCAGATGCACAAAACCGCCCATAACAGTAAACCCCATACAGTATACATATGTCATTTTTTAATCTACATACCTGTAATAATATTTAATTGATAAATTCTGCACAATAAGACATTATCGATATTAATAATAATAATAAAATGCATTGTACATTATTAACTTGTGCTTTTTCTCTCTCGAATGAATGCATTGGCGCAGAGTAAGTGACATCAGACACAGAGCCACGCCCCCACACACTGCTGGTGCATGCTGGGTTTTTGCCGCGATGCTGATGCGCCGCCGTGTATCCAAAGTGGTGAAAACATTTCCTCAGAGTGGCACACAATTGAAACCTGTGAATCATTCTTATTTATTTACTTACGTATATTATTATTTAAATGTATTTATATTTGTTAAACTGCAGGTAACTGAAACTGCAGAAACCGAGTCCAGAGATACGTGAGTTCTACTGTATATTGTTATGATTTAAGGATATTGTATTAAGAGTTTATTTATTTAGGATTTCTTTCAAGCAACTCCTTTGTGCATATTTTTCCTCTTTTGTGCTTTTCTTTTGTTTTTGAATGGCGCTACATTCTGTTGTGATTCACTCACCAGAAATGGACAAAGAGGTGTAAAGCCTTCAAAGATATCCACATGAGCAGGCCTGAATCCCAACCAGCCTCCCCAGAGGAGGTGAACCAAAAGGCAGCCTAGCTTGTACTCGAGTGGCTGGCTTGGGCCTACACCTGACTAACATGTGTGGAACTCTTAAAGTTTAAAAATGTACTGTGAAAGGTCTCAAAATATACACAAAATACCCAACTGGGGAAGGAGAAAATGGTTAACTCCTGGCCAGTATAATTCTGAAGTCTTTTTATTCATTAAAAATAGGGAGGGGAAAACCGTCAACCCCTGGCCAATATAGAGTAAGACAATAAAAATCTTTAGAAAAGAATGTTTATTTATAAAACAAATAGCAAAAAAAAAAAAACGATTCCAGGAGTTCGCTTCAATTCCGGACTGCATAGTGCCTACTGTGAAGTTTGGTGGAGCTGGGGGGCTGGCTGAGGCCCCCTGGTTTCAGGGAAGGGGACTATTACTGCTACAGCTGACAAAGATATTTTTGACAATTGCAACTTTGTAGTAACAGTCTGTTGAAGACCCTTTTCTGTTCCAGCATGACGGTGTCCCCCCTTGTGCGCAAAGCCAGGTCCATAAAGGACATGGAGGCACTGGAGCCACTGCTACCGACTGCCAAAGTGCTGTTGAGATGCTCATTCTTCTGACAGGTTCGCCCGTCTCTGCAGAAGACTTATGGAGTCATCATTGGGTTGTTGGTCACCTCCTTATCCAAGGCTCTTCTTTCCTGCTTACTTAACTCCACAAGGAGTCCTGGTGGTTTCAATCTTCTTCCATTTCGTGATACTTGAGGCCACCGTGCTCCTGGGAACACTCCAAGCTTTAGAACATCAGAACACTAGAACACTTAATTCTTCTAAAATAACATCAAGTCGAGGTTTGAAAGTCTGTAAAGTCCTACTGTCTACTACGCTACTTGGGTCACTTACTCCAAGTGTCTGTGATTCTCTGTGTAAAAAAAAACTTCGTAATGTTTGTGTGAAATTTACCCTTAACAAGTTTCCAACTGTGTCCCCGTGTTCTTGATGAACTCATTTTAAAGTCACCGTCTCGATCCACTGGACTAATTCCTTTCATAATTTTAAACACTTCAATCATGTTACCTCTTAATCTTCTTTTGCTTAAATTGTAAAGGCTCAGCTCTTTGAATCTTTCTTCATAACTCATCTCCTGTAGCCCTGGAATCAGCCTAGTCGCTCTTCTCTGGACCTTCTCTTGTGCTGTTATGTCGTTTTTGTAGCCTGGAGACCAAAACTGACCCCAGGACTCCAGATGAGGCCTCACCAGTGTGTTATAAAGGTTGAGCGTCACCTCCTGTGACTTGTACTCCACACATCAAGGCACTATATAACCTGACATTCTGTTAGCCTTCTTAATGGCTTCTGAACACTGTCGGGAAGTCGATAGCTTAGAGTCCACTATGACTCCTAAATCCTTCTCAAAAGGTGGACTCTCGATTTTCAGACCTCCCCATTGTGTATTCAAACCTCACATTTTTACTTCCTATGTGTAATTCTTCACATTTACTGACATTACATTTCATCTGCCCAAGCCTGTCTGCTGTCCAAGTCCTTCTGTGATGATATAACGGATTCCAAATTATCTGCTAATCCACCTATCTTGGTATCATCTGCAAACTTAACCATCTTGTTCCTTATATTCCTATTTAAATCATTTATATACAGTATATTACAAATAGCAGCGGCCCCAGCACTGCCCCCTGCTGGTCACCACTCTTAACATCACCCAGTTCTGATGAGGTTCCTCACACCCTCATCACCCTCTGCTTCCTGTGTCTGAGCCAATTGTGCACCCATCTACACACCACACCCTGAACTCCCACTTCTTTTAATTTGATGCCCAGAAATGGTTTCACTCCTTTGCCATGGTCAATGCCTTCCCACAAACTGATCGTGGAGCTCTGCAGAAAGTTCTTTGGACTTGGAAAGTTCTTGAATTTTGTCCTGACATGCGGTGTGAATGGTTGGACATTTTATACACCAGTAGTTGCGTTTCTTCCTAAATGATGTCCAGTCAATTCAGTTTGCCACAGGAGAACTCTGATCAGGTTGTAGAAACATCTCAAGGAGAACTGAAGCAGACAGGAGACACCTGAACGCAAGGTGGGGTGCCACAGCAAAGAGTCTGAATACGTCAAGGAAGAAGTGATTTTGGTTTGTGATTTGTAATAAATTTCAGACCTTTCTGAAAACTTGTCATGATGGGTTATTGAGTGTAGATTGAGACTGAGGGGCAAAAATGGCAGATTTATCCGTTGTAGATGCCACATGGGCTGGACGGGCATCCCGGCCAAGAGAGGGGATGATTCCTTACCCAGATGGGAGACCCCCCCCCCAAATATAGGCAGATAAGCATCCCGGCCTGGGAGGAAAGAAGGAGCAGACCCGGAAGGAAGGATCGGAAAGGATGGACGGACAGTCTATTGAAAAGAAAGGATATCACTAGGGGTTGGTTATCCCCCCAGCACGCTAGATGGCAGCAGCCTCAGATATCGGTACCCAGTGGAAAGCCAGCAGGGCATGCAGGGAAATGTAGTCCGGCAGAGCAGCCCTGCCGGGGTCACTGGGTGCCTCAAGAGGGCACTACAGGGAGACAAGCCTCCAGCGGTGATGGACCTGAAAGTGCTTCCATCGGGCAGGGGTCCTGGCACCAGAGGTTCCCCCGGGTCCTTAATAAAAGGGACCACACTCCCTTGGCCTGGCCAGTCAGAGCTGGGAGGCTGAGGGGCAACACTCGACTGGAGGAGGGCAGTGTGGTGGTGAATTGCATTGTGTTCGGTGTATTGTGTTGGATTGACCCCCTTTTTCTTTTTGACACCCACTGCATGCCCACTCTACCTGCTAAGGGGTCTCTCTTTGAACTGCCTTTCCCGAGGTTTCTTCCATTTTTTTCCCTACATGGGTTTTCTTGTCATCTTAGAGAGTCGAGGCTGGGGGGCTGTCAAGAGGCAGGGTCTGTTAAAGCCCATTGCGACACTTCTTGGGTGATTTTGGGCTACTATACAAAAATAAATGGGATTGTATTGTATTGTAATTATGAAGAAAGAAAACCTGTGGTTTTTGTGCTTTTGTTACTGGCTGCAAGAGTCTGGTCAATAAACCAACCTTTATTTGAACCCGGGACTGTAACTGTGCGTTCGTGTTGGGGTTTGGGGCTCGCTGATGCCCATCACACCGTTCAGAATGAAATGTGCACCACAACCAAGTCTGCAGACAGTGAAGGGGTGTGAAGACTTTCTGATTCCACCACATGTGTGCTTAGGCTCTTGACTGCCTTCTCCTTTCACCCATGAGCCCACCTTATCTCTGCTTCCACATGTCCTCATTGTCAGCAAATCAGTTGAAATATCGGCCAACGTGGTGGCACAGCTGCTAGGGAGACCACCCCATGGTGCTGTGGATTCCTTTTTCTGTCGTCTATTTGTCGCTCCTACTGTGCTCACTGGGACTTCCTCCCATACACCAGTAGCGTGACCAGTAATACTGAGGTGGTTCATTACGCATGAACGTCTCTACTTATAGGGGGATTCACCAAACTTAAACAGTGTAAGAAAGGCGCTATATTGCGCCCGACCTGACACAGACTGGACCCGGAGGCACGTATAAAAAACAAAGAAACTTTTATTTTTCTTCAGCTGGACGGCACGTCTTCCCCGTACTCCCTCCAGCCACAACACAGTCCCAAGTACAGTGGAACCTCGGGTCACGAACATCTGGGAAAACACACACAAATTGGGTTACGACCAAAACGTTGGCCAAACTTTTGCATCTGTTCACGACCACACACTCGGGTGATGAACAAGCCAGTTTCCCTTCTGGTTCGTATGCGCCGATGATTTCCGCATGTGTTCAGTCTCTCCCTGTACATTGTACTCGGTCAGACGTGCGTGCATTCGCTGTGAACTCTTTGTGCTTTATTTCGTGTGATTTTGTATTAATTTCACTATTAACCATGGCCTCTAAGCAAGTGAAGAGTGGTAGCGTTGGTGAGAAGAAAGGTTTGAAGAAAACTGAAATCGAATTAAAGAAAGAAATTATTGAAAAGTATGAGCATGGCGTTCGTGTTACTGATTTTGTTGCAGAGTACAAGAAGTCAAAATCTACAATTTCGACTATTCTAATGCAGAAAGAGGCCATTAAAGCAGCTGGTGTTGCAAAAGGAGTTACAGTGTTAACCAAGCAGAGGCCTCAAGTGCTGGAAGAGGTGGAAAAACCGTTGCTAGTGTGGCTGAACGAGAAGCAACTTGCAGGGGATAGCGTAAGTGAGGCGAACGTATACGAGAAAGCCAGGAAGATTCAAGGCGATTTGCTGCAAAACTATCCTTCTACGAGTGGCTAGTTCAGTGGTTCTCAAACTGGGGGGGGCGCGAAGATGTGAAAAAAAGAAAACAAGAATCGAAAATATGAAAAATCCATCTATTGAAACCAAAACAAATTAACTTAAACTACATTCTGATACTAGAAAAATAAATATAGAGTTAGATAAATGTCGATAAAAGTTAAGTAGTTATAATAAAACTAGTCATTTAGCCCATTACAATAACGGGCGCTAGAACAGTAGTGCATAAACATTAGTAGGAACAGTCTATATTAAATGGCAAGGGACTTTGACCTCATTCTTTTTGTTGGTCATATTTTTCTTTCCTTCAGCCTTTCTTTTGTTGATGTTCACTTGCTGAGCTGACCGTTCTTCGTGGGCTGTCGACGTGTATTGTGTGTCTTTAATTTTCTGTGATAGTAATACTGTCTTGTACATCCGCTGGCTTGTACGTTCGTAATATACCTTTAATTTTCTCTGGCGGTAATACAGGCGTGCGCGTCGGTAATATGCCTTTAATCTCCTCTGACAGTAATACTGGCTTGTATGTGGCTGTAATATGCGTCACTGTATTGTGTACCTTTAATTTCCTCTCGCAGTAATACTGGTTTGTATTTCCGTAAAACACCTCTAACTTTCTCTGACAGTAATATCGCGAGTCGCACCGCGCCCCGCGCATGCGCACTTCACCAGAAGACACCCACACACGGACACCTGGATGCACATAGGGATTTTATATATATAGATATGCATCTATGATATATCATTAATTAAAAAAGAACAAATTGGTATTAGTGGGCTCCTTTCAAAAAAACGTTAGGGGGGCCGCGATTAAAACTGTTAGGAAAACTCGGGTCGCAAATACTTCAAGGTTGAGAAACGCTAGGCTAGTGCTTCCTCCTCACTTCCTTCATGAGAGAACTCGACTCATGCAAGGTTAGTATTCTTGGTTGTTTATGGTTAGTTTTTGTATAAATTACGGATTTTTCAAATTTTCATTTTTTTCCCTGTGCTTAGAACTCATTTAAAAAAAAAAAAGTGTTTACAGCGAGGGGCTTGTAAGGCTGTTAGTGTGAACTTGCAATGTTAGTTTTCTCTGTTCTTCACTCAGTGTTATTCAATGTTTTTACATTTAGTTTACTATTACACTGTGCATTCTATGGTATAATTAACTATTTTTGTGCTTAAAAATCTTTAAAAATATATATATATTTACATACAGTTTGTACGGTCTGGAACGGATTAATTGTATTTACATACAATCCTATGGGGGAAATTAGTTCAGGTCACAACCAAATCGGGTTACAACCAGAGTTGTAACGTGCCTCTCTGGCAGGGTCTTAAATTGGTTTGAGTCCTACCTGGCAGGTAGAAAATTCTTTGTTAGTTGTGGTAATTATAACTCAAAGACACCTGATATTCTATATGGTGTTCTATCCTGAGTCCACTGCTCTTTTCGATTTACATGCTTCCGTTAGGTCAGATTATCTCAGGGCATAACGTGAGCTACCACAGCTATGCTGATGAAATGCAGCTGTACTTATCAATAGCACCTGATGACCCCGACACTCTTGATTCACTGACCCCCAATGTCTCATTTGTGTTTCTGAATGGATGAGTAGTAATTTTCTCAAACTAAATAAAGAGAAAGCTGAAATTTTATTGATTGGCAATAATGGATATAATGAGGTTATTAGAAATAAACTTGATGCATTAGGATTAAAAGTCAAGACGGAGGTAAAGAATTTAGGGGTAACTATTGACTCTGACCTGAATTTTAAATCACATATTAATCAGATCACTAGGACAGAATTTTCTCACTTAAGAAATAGAGCAAAAGTTAGACTTCTTATAACATTGCCAGATGCTGACAAATGAGTTCACGCTTCTGGTTTCAGTCGGCTAGATTACTGTAACGCACTCCACTCAGGACCACCTGAAAAAGACATCAATCAATTGCAACGAGTGTCTTCAAGTTTATTTTCACCAAATGCTCTGTTACACAATGAAGCTTGAAAGAGCACAAAGCCATAAAGGAGTCACCAAAGTCCCACCACAGTGTCCACAGCGAAGTCAAAAAATGAAGCACAGCTTCAAATTATCCAGAAATCACAAAGCACAGAAAAAGTCAAAGTAACTCACCAAAACTCCTAAGCGCTTTCAAAATGAACCTCCAGGAACTGTGGGAGACCCTCCTGATTTATAGTTTCTGGTGGTAATTGGCAGGTGGCCCCACGTCTTGGGGAGACTCCATCAATAGCAAATGAATATAAATAAAATGAATACATACAATACAAGACATAAAACATGTATTTGAACCCCATTCAGGGAAAAAACCACAGGTATAACAATCAAGAAAAATGATACATCAATGTAATTTATTGTTATTCTTACTAGGGGGGCCAAGTCCCCCCGGTGCCTTCGGCACCCAACCCTCAGTTGTGGCCAGAATATTAGTAAAATCTGTAAATGTACAAAAGAAAAATGATCATTTATTGGAGTCAAAATCATGAAATTCTATAAATATGTAAAAGAAAAATTAATTATTATTTAACGGAGTAAAAATCATGAAATGAGAATAAAATATTTACTCTCTCCCGTTAATCTGAGGTCCACTATGCTTGATTGTTATGTATTTATAAGACACTAAATAAACAATCCATTCATTTTAACTGACATTCTTATAGATAAAAAATTTTTTTATTAAAAAATAACAGGAAAAATCTCTACAGTGGTATGCAATGGGTCCTCGTAACTCGACCTTCAGCTAACTAAATCACCTAAATACAAACACCGGTGTTATGAATAGATAATATTTTTAATAGTTTGTTCCTGTGAAAGAAAGTTTACTCGATCAAAAATAATGAAATTTATTGAATTAAATTATTGTAATAAATTATTGAAATAATAATGATTTATTGAAATTATAAACCACGACTTTCTTGATATTAAAAACCGCGACTTTCTGGATATTTTAGTATATAATTTAAAAACGGAATAAGAATCTGAAAATCTAACAACATCTCATTAAAGTTCAGTAAATTCTGAAAAGAATGATACCAAACATATACATGTAGGTTTTAAAATAAGCCCGATTTAAAGCATGACAAAAAACGTGGCATAAAAACGTCACATAAAATCGTTGCACAAAATCGTTACACTTTTAGATTTAGGATTTTCTATATAGAGAGTAGATTATTTGCATATATATGAATATACTGCTAAAATAAATTACCAAATACTTCAAAACTCAACGTTTTTGGAGAAGTCTGGTGAATAGAATTCACAATCTTTGATCTGCTAAATGGCCTGTCTTCATCAAAATTGTTCTAATTTATAAAAAGTCCCAGCTAAGACCTCTTTTCATAACTTGTGTCTAGTAAACCGCTTGACTACATTTCCCACAA
Organism: Erpetoichthys calabaricus; assembly: GCF_900747795.2. Taxonomy (NCBI): domain Eukaryota; kingdom Metazoa; phylum Chordata; class Cladistia; order Polypteriformes; family Polypteridae; genus Erpetoichthys; species Erpetoichthys calabaricus. The sequence continues at coordinate 139,244,926 of NC_041404.2, read as the reverse complement.
CACCACGCTCTCGGGTAGTATTGCGAAAAGGTGAAACCGATTCTCTTCTATCGTTATGGAAAATGTAGTTCAGAAGCGCCCAAGTTTCTGTCAAATTAAAGGCATAGAAACAGGCCAATGAACTACAGCTCCCAAGGTGCACTGCGACATCCTGCACCGTCTCGGGCAGTGGAGAGAGTCGTCGGCGCACACGAGGGCTCGCGTTGAGTGCTGAGTCGGAGGCACGCAGCTCGCTCTCTCTCTTTTTCCCCCCTGGTGTCGCCGTGAGAAACCGGCTCTGTATTTTAAGAAGAAGAAATAAAGAAAAGGAGGTGAATACAGTAGGGGGAAAAACTTTAATCTTTTAAGACGGAAGGACAGCGGATCCGTTGCTATCCGTGGCCGTGTAAAGAGAAACGAGCAGATTGTCCGAAAACATACGATTGAGAAAATACAGAATAATTAAGCGCTAAAAAGCACGATGGACCCGAGAGACACTGCCCCGGATTCGTGGGAACAGGAGGATGAGGTGGAGGCCCCGGCCGACGCACAACTTCAGTCCGCCTTCACCGGACTCAACGTGAATGCCAAGCCCTTCGTCCCCAACGTCCACGCCGCCGAGTTTGTGCCGGCCTTCCTGCAGAAGGGGGCCTCCGAGAACGCAGAGAGCGGTAAGTGGAGGGGGGGTGGGGTAGTATGGTATGGTATGGTGTGCTGTTGGAGATACAGCGGAGCAGCCGGGCCGGGCGATGGAACAAGCGGCCCCCTCCTCCCCCTGTACAGGCAGTGCGGCTCGAGAAAGAAATCCACCAGTGGGGAGCATAAAGAAAGGAAGAAAGAAGAAAACGCGTTTGGTCTGGCAGGATGTGCTCCGCGGCTTTAACCTGATTTCGCATGACGGCCGAATAACACGTCACTCATTAGATCCGTCTCATCTGCACATGCTGGCGGCGTGGAAAGTGTGCCATGAACAAGGCACCTGGTCGACATCGTTCGTTACGGCTCCGGGCGAGTGACAGGCTTTGCCTTGGTGACGAATCGCGCCATGCTGGTCACCTAGGTAGGCTCCCTTTATTCGCGGTTGTGCGCTATATTAAAGGGATGGCTTTTGGTCCGTTTTACTGTCTGGCGCATTCAAATAAATATAGTTGGCAAATAAAATAGCAGGGCGTATGTTTTATCGGGTTCTTTCATAGGTGCACCTGCCAGAAGCCGCTATGTGAGACTATGTATGGACGTGTATAAAAGTGAACAGGCTTTACTCGTTATCGTCATTTACATTTGCTTATCTGCATTGTGTGTGTGTGTGTGTGAATACGAACAGATGTATGGGCTGAAAACCATCCTAGCAGGCAACTGGCGAAAACTGGAGAGATGGAAATGGGATGTGTGTGTGTAATATGTATAGATTGAATGGGTACATGTATATATGTATGTGACACACATACCTGTAGGTAAACTGAATTCAGGCAAGAGATGAATAGGTAAATTGTAGTCAAATACGTTTCCAGCAAAATGTTCCCGTGTGTTGACTTACATGTGCTTTATTAGTGTGTACATTATTTTTACACATGAAATAATACTGGAGCTCCATTATTCTTATGGCAAAATACCTTTATAATGCCTTACTGTGACTGCTCTCTTGTTTTTGGCCAAGTTAGAAGTTTTATTTAAATTTAGTAACTCTGCTGTGTATTTGTTATATTTATCTATTGGGGTTCTATTAAAAACTCCCTTGTGAGTAAAGAATTATCTGTCCATCTATCTTATACTGCCTTTCACATCTGTCTATATCAGGCTTTCTTATCGTGCCTTTCACATCAGTTTATAGCCATCTTATAGTGCCTTTCACATCTATCCATATCTAGCTGCCTATTATAGTGCCTTTCACATCTGTCTATCTAGCTACCTTTTATAGTGCCTTTAACATATTTCATATTTGTAGCTATCTTTTATAGTGCCTTTCGCATGTCTGTATCTAGCTGTCATTTATTGTACCCCTCACGTATGTCTATGTCAGATTTTCTTATTGTGCCTCTTTAACATTAGTCTACAGCTATTTTATAGTAACGTTCACATCTGTCTGTAGCTAGATATCTTTTATAGTGCCTTTCATATCTACAGTGGACCCTTGACTTACAAACTCAATTAGTTCACGAGGGCTGGTTGTAACTCAAGTTGGTTGTAAGTCAAGACTATTTTTCCCATAAGAAATAATGGAAATGCCCTTAATGTGTTCTGAACCTCCCCCTTTAATAAAAAAAGGGTTGTATAATTTGCATAATTTACCAAAAACACCAATAATTTTTCTAATGTACTAACCAAAAAGTTATAAAAAGTGCCTAGCCTACCAGAAACAAGTTTCATACTGTACTCACCATTTAAGTTGACATCTTTGGCTTGCAGGAAGGAAGGAGGAGGAGAATGTAATGGAAGGTGGTTATTGTTTGAAAGGAGTTTTCTTATACAAATCTTTTCTTTGTAAAATTGTCGAGATGGTGGATTTCGACATGCTGTACATATTAGCGAGATCGGTCACACGAACGCCACTCTCATATTTCCACACAATTTCCTTCTTCGTTTCGATTGTGATCGCTTTCTTTACCTTCTCTTCCTTCCTTAGCAATCATCGAAATAAATTATATAAATCACTGCACTGACCGAAATTACATCCACAAACACATGTATCTGGGCTGCGACTGACGCTTACAAACGCTCTCGGCTGTTTGTTTACAATCGCACAAGCGGATACACGTGACCGCATTCGGGTCGTAATGCAAGATGTTGGTCGTAATTCAAAACAAAAATTTTGGTCGTAAACCAAGTTGTCAGGCCGGTCGTATATCAGGGGTCGACTGTATCTATATCTAGCTGCCTATTATAGTGCCTTTCACATCTGTCTATATCTAGCTACCTTTTATAGTGCCTTTAACATATTTCATAGATATAGCTATCTTTTACAGTGCCTTTTGCATCTGTCTGTATCTAGCTACCATTTATTGTACCTCTCACGTATGTCTATATCAGATTTTCTTATTGTGCCTCTAACATTAGTTTTCAGCTATTTTATAGTAGTGTTCACATCTGTCTGTAGCTAGATATCTTTTATAGTGCCTTTCACATCCATCCTATCTAAAAAAATCCATGCAATTTTTTTTATTTTATGTAAAACAATTACTTTCAAAGTTGGGTTAGGTGCCGTGTCACCAAAACATTAAATGAATACGTCACCAATTTTTTTTTTTTTTAATTTGTGACTTAACCTATGTAGTTTGTAGTGATGGTCAAGAAAAATGTTTAATGTTCTGTTTTCAAGGAGAACGACATAACATATTTTGTGGTAGAATGGAACCCAAAGGTGACCAGTGTCTGTTCTCCATGAACACAACAGATATAGCATCCCAACGAACTACATGGTGATAAGTAAACGGGTAAGAAATATCATTTTTAGGTTGGATTTTCCTTTAACAATGCAGCTGTCCATACATTATACAGTACATAAAGGGGTAAGATGGTTGGATATACACACAAGGACCCCAAACAAGTGTGCAACAGCTTTTTAAATTGATAAATGCTCTTGTTTTGTGAAAGGGATTTCAAAGGCACAGGAATTAAGATTATAAATTCTGTTCATCTCTAGCAAGAGGTCATGTCAAGTTGGGGAGCCTGCACTGGTACATTGCGTTGCTGTACCCACCACACAACGAAACAACTCAGGATCCCGGTTGGCAACCCCCCAGGCAGACGCGTGGTCCAGTCCCGTCCTCCGGAAATTACCCTCTATCTGCCGCAGCCAGGTGTTACATGGGCGACCCCTTGGCCTGGTCCAGCCACTCAGGTCTCCAACAATGAGGATCTTATGAGCTGGATCACCCTCGGAGAAACACGCCACATGGCCGTAGTGCCGTAACCGGTTTGCTGAAAAGGTTTACTTGCATCTCTAGCAATGTACATAGATGATTATCATTTGTTAACTGCAGGGGGTGTTCAGAAAATCAAAATAGGTGCAGTCTATTACATTAAGAAACACAAGCCCTAAAACTGAAGACACTTGTAAATGTGTGCTCTTAATATATGCAGAGACATTCAGTATATAGAAATGTCCAAACTCCGCCCGGTATCTTTCAGTAGTTCTTTTTTCAGTTTAGTTGCATTGGCTTTATTAATGGATTAGTTTAAAATATCTGCTCTAGTATTGAAATCTTAAAGTGACGCATGCTGTTAACATTAAGCAACATCTGGATCCGTCCATTTCCTCAGCATGTTTCATTATCATTATTATTAGGGGTCTTGATTCTAAACCGCCAATCGACCTCGGGAACTCAACACAAACCTGAAAGTAAAGTCATTCTGTCAGAGGGTCCACTTCTTCACAGAGCCTCATTTGGTCTTACCTAACTGAGATTGCTCTTTATCTAAAGACACAGCAGCCTCCAGAGACCAAGAATTAGGTGGAGAGTTATTAGTTATAATAAGGCTGAGAAATATTCAGTAATGTTAACGGAAATATTCAGACCTAAGAATTTGCAGAGTAATACATACTGCAGCACTGAAACAGGCCACAGCCTTCTCTGTGGGATTTGCTTGTTATCCTGGTGTTTGCCTGGTGTTGCGGGTGCGAGTGCAACACGTACTTGACTAGCTAAGTGTGTGTGCTTTGTGAAGAACTGGCACCCCATCACTTGGTTCCGGCCTTTTTTCCATTACAGCTGTCAGAACTCCAAATCCCCCATCCTGTACTGAAGACATTATACTTGGTAGAGGGGACATTTTCATGAAGTCATTTTTTGCTTATATTGTTTTCAGGTAAGAGAAGCTCAGGCTAAACACCCATGCTCTCAATATTAAAAGTTTTTAAAACAATATATTTTTTTTAACAAGTAACGCTTTTTTTGCTTAACTCTACACATTTTAAAAAGTGTGCTTTCATTTTTGTGTTTAAACCCGATTATGACGCAAACTGGTGCAATTTACTTTGGGGATAGTGGGGGCCATCGTCAGTTTGAACCTGCAAAAAGAGACAAATGTTAATTTTCTTTAAAAATAAAAAGAATCTCTTCGTTCAACAGGTATACCGGTAAATCAAAAAGTGCTGTATTTAACATTTTAAAAGTTTGACTCTGTTTGCACATATACGTAGCAAAAGGAATTTTAAATAGTTTTTTTGATAGAGAATGCAAAAGGTTGTTTTGAAAGAAATGTGTTTAGAGTTCATTTCTTAACCTGCGAATGTTGCAGTCGAGCTCCGGCTTCACTAGGCCACGTTTTGGGTGCGTACCAAATTAACATCATTCTGGACCAAAATCTTTAAATACAGTGGTGTGAAAAACTATTTGCCCCCTTCCTGATTTCTTATTCTTTTGCATGTTTGTCACACAAAATGTTTCTGATCATCAAACACATTTAACCATTAGTCAAATATAACACAAGTAAACACAAAATGCAGTTTGTAAATGGTGGTTTTTATTATTTAGGGAGAAAAAAAAATCCAAACCTACATGGCCCTGTGTGAAAAAGTAATTGCCCCCTGAACCTAATAACTGGTTGGGCCACCCTTAGCAGCAATAACTGCAATCAAGCGTTTGCGATAACTTGCAATGAGTCTTTTACAGCGCTCTGGAGGAATTTTGGCCCACTCATCTTTGCAAAATTGTTGTAATTCACCTTTATTTGAGGGTTTTCTAGCATGAACCGCCTTTTTAAGGTCATGCCATAGCATCTCAATTGGATTCAGGTCAGGACTTTGACTAGGCCACTCCAAAGTCTTCATTTTGTTTTTCTTCAGCCATTCAGAGGTGGATTTGCTGGTGTGTTTTGGGTCATTGTCCTGTTGCAGCACCCAAGATCGCTTCAGCTTGAGTTGACGAACAGATGGCCGGACATTCTCCTTCAGGATTTTTTGGTAGACAGTAGAATTCATGGTTCCATCTATCACAGCAAGCCTTCCAGGTCCTGAAGCAGCAAAACAACCCCAGACCATCACACTACCACCACCATATTTTACTGTTGGTATGATGTTCTTTTTCTGAAATGGTGTGTTCCTTTTACGCCAGATGTAACGGGACATTTGCCTTCCAAAAAGTTCAACTTTTGACTCGTCAGTCCACAAGGTATTTTCCCAAAAGTCTTGGCAATCATTGAGATGTTTCTTAGCAAAATTGAGACGAGCCCTAATGTTCTTTTTGCTTAACAGTGGTTTGCGTCTTGGAAATCTGCCATGCAGGCTGTTTTTGCCCAGTCTCTTTCTTATGGTGGAGTCATGAACACTGACCTTAATTGAGGCAAGTGAGGCCTGCAGTTCTTTAGACGTTGTCCTGGGGTCTTTTGTGACCTCTCGGATGAGTCGTCTCTGTGCTCTTGGGGTAATTTTGGTCGGCCGGCCACTCCTGGGAAGGTTCACCACTGTTCCATGTTTTTGCCATTTGTGGATAATGGCTCTCACTGTGGTTCGCTGGAGTCCCAAAGCTTTAGAAATGGCTTTATAACCTTTACCAGACTGATAGATCTCAATTACTTCTGTTCTCATTTGTTCCTGAATTTCTTTGGATCTTGGCATGATGTCTAGCTTTTGAGGTGCTTTTGGTCTACTTCTCTGTGTCAGGCAGCTCCTATTTAAGTGATTTCTTGATTGAAACAGGTGTGGCAGTAATCAGGCCTGGGGGTGGCTACGGAAATTGAACTCAGGTGTGATACACCACAGTTAGGTTATTTTTTAACAAGGGGGCAATTACTTTTTCACACAGGGTCATGTAGGTTTGGATTTTTTTTCTCCCTAAATAATAAACACCATCATTTAAAAACTGCATTTTGTGTTTACTTGTGTTATATTTGACTAATGGTTAAATGTGTTTGATGATCAGAAACATTTTGTGTGACAAACATGCAAAAGAATAAGAAATCAGGAAGGGGGCAAATAGTTTTTCACACCACTGTACCTGTCAGACAGCCTTGGTGTCACAGTCCCTCCCAACTCATTAACAGCTGTGTTTGGTGGGCTTAAAGTGGAGACGGACAAACAAACTGTAATGGCCTTTACTTCACTACTAGCACGTAGACTTGTCTTGTTCAACCTAACTCACCTCTTTTAAGTCAGTATGGTAACTGATGTTCTTTACAATTTGAAATTGGAAAAAATCTCATTCTCACTTAGAGGATCCGTTCCAAACTTTTTTAAAACATGGCAGGATCTAATCAATAATATTTTAAATTAAGCATTTGTATTGGGGGGTTGACTCCTTTCTTTCATTACCACTCACAACAGTTTTGCTCTGGTTCCTGTCTTTCTCTTGGGGGTTAATTTGAATTTAGTTTTAAGTTTGACTTGTTTGTGTGGAACGTTATGTTTTTAAAAAATTAAAGATAATAAATAAATAGATAAATACTGGTTTTACAGCAGTGTATGACTGTAGCTGTTTTTGACCCATGGATGGATCTTGCTTTGCACACAATTGTTTTGGGATGGGCCATGTGCTTTTGAATCTATAAAGGGAGTTTAATATTGGATGAGTGGATTTTCTTGTTGCCTATACTGATCATTAATTTCCATGTTTTATGCATCATACAAACATCTGCTGGAGACTCAAGATCAAGACAAAATGAAATATTACCAAGTGGAGTAGTAGATGGTTATTTGGGCTGATTGATGTTTGGTAAAGAAAGGCCCTGCCTGGTTTTGGGGATATGCTCGTTAAAGATGGTGCCACTTGACTCCGTGTAGCCAGATCCTCCACTCTTTGATGACTTGCTTACGTCAGTTTCATTTATTTCTAACTCCAGTTGTGTTGCGCAACCTGTTTAGGCAAGCACTTCAGTTCCTCTTTCATCTTTTTTAAAATGTATGACTTCTTTTTTAAATTGTGTGCAGATTGATTTTTGTTTATCGGTTTCTTTTTTAATAAGGAAGTATTTGCTCCTCCTTTAGAGTAGTCCCCATAAGCATAACAAAGTGCTTTTTTAAATGGTTCTAGCTGTCTTAGCACGCTTATGGCCACTTTTGGTCATCTAAACCTGTCCTTATACTGGAGTCCTGCACTCTGTGCCAGCAAAGCACCAACCAAAACAGCCAACAAATGTAATATTTGTTGTGTTTCTTTATGACATAAATGCTATCTTGAGTTGGTAGACTATACCATGGGCTTAATTGTTAATGATTTTATGTTAAATAATCCATTTGATCTTAAAGGCTTGTTTGATTAACTATATGTCATTACTTTTGTATGCACCATGTAGGATTTTTATAAATATGAAAATATGGTAGTCGTGAGCTGAGTTAGCAGATTCAGGAAATGGATAATTGGAATGTGATTTCTGCTGAAGCTAGCTACAGTAGCCGCGTGCAGTCACATACATGTTTGGACTGCAATTTGTATTGACCGTTGATGGATTTGATGCTAGTTGTTGTTTTGTTTTATACAAACCGTGTATTTAGAAAGTTTTCAGATGTTTTTACTTTCTGCACACTTTATTGGCCTTTAGATTTAATTTTAAATGGATAAATGAGAATTTTTACACCCAGTACTCCACACTCAATAACCCATAACAACAAAGTGAAAACATTTTCAGAAAGGTTTGCAAATTAATGTTAAAAGTCAAAAACCGAAATTCCAAGTGGTGTTCAGACCCTTAATTCAGTTCTTTGTAGAAGCCACTTTGGCAGCAATTCCAATTTTCAGTCTTCTTGGTAAGTCTCTACAAGCTTCATACACCTGGATTACCCTGAAACTCCGTTAGATTGGATAGGATGTGTCTTTCAACTGTCATCTTCAGATCCCTCCACACGTGTTCAATGGGGTTTAAGTCTGGGCTTTGGCTGCGCCACTCAAGGACATTCAGACTTGTCCTGAAGCCACTCTAGCATTCTCCTGGCTGTATGCTTCAGGTCATTGAACCATTGCCCTGGTGTCCACTCTAGAGCAGGTTTTCTTCAAGAATCTCTCAGTATTTGTGTTCCTGCTTCCCTCAGTTGTAACCAGTCTACCTGCACCCCCATAACATGCTGCTGCCTCCACAATGCTTCCTATTAGGTATCGTGTTAGGTAGGTGATGAGCAGCGCCTGCTATTTCCTGGACATAGTGCTTGGAGTTCTACTCAAGAAATTCAGTTTTTTGTCATATCAGACCAGAGAATCTTCTTCTACATGCTCTCGGAGTCCTTTAGGTTGTTATATGCCTTTCCATCTAGCTAGTCTACCATAAATACCTGATTGATGGAGTGCTGCAGAGATGGTTGTTCTTCTGACTGGTTCTCCCGTCTCCGTAGAGGACCTCTGGAGCTCTGTTATGGTGACCATTAGGTTCTTTGTCACCTTCCTGACCAGCACCTTTCTTTCAAAGTTACTCAGTCTGGCTGGACAGCCAACTCTAGGAAGACCCCCGATGGTTCAAAGCTTCATTGATTTTTAGAAATATTATGGCCGCCATGCTCCTGGAAACACTTGCAGCCTTAGGAATGGTGTTATCTCTATGCCCTAATCTCTGCCTCAACACCATTTGATCATGGAGGTCTACAGAGAGTTCCTTGGGATTCATGGTTTGATTTTTGTCCTGACATGTAGTGTGAATTGTGGGACCTTCTTTACACAGGGTGCTGTAAATGATGTCCAGTCAGGTAGAAATCTCAAACTGGAGGCACCTGTGCACAATTTGGAGGGCTGTGGCAAATACTTATATACTTGAGAGATTTCAGTTTTTTGATTTTGAATGAATTTGCAAACCTTTCTGTAAACATGTTTTCACTTTGTTATTGAGTATAGATTGACTGGTTTACCAACTGAGTCATGGTATCAGAATTTTGGACTGCCAGACAAGGGGTCGCGCTGTTGAATTAGACCGAACCACTGAATGAGGAGAGGTGACTCGTCAATTCCATAAATGGAAGGTTGTGCTTTAGATTAAATGCTCTTACACTGAACTGTTTTTTTTTTGTGATCTTTTATTGAATTTATTAAAAGCATGTAACAGTCCATGCAATCAAGTCAAAATTAACAAAACTAAAATCAAATCAACCCCTACCCATGAGAAAGAAAGGAAGGCCAATAACCTGAGCAAAACTGTTGAGAGTAGTATAGAGAGACAGGAGTCTCTCTCCCCCCCCCTCCCCCCCAATATAAATGCTTAATTTAAAATATTATTGATTAGATCCTGCCATGTTTTTAAAAAAGTTTGGAACAGATCCTCTAAGTGAGAATTAGATTTTTTCCAATTTCAAATTGTAAAGAACATCAGTTACCATACTGACTTAAAAGAGGCGAGTTAGGATTCTTCCAGTTGAACAAGACAAGTCTACGTGCTAATAGTGAAGTAAAGGCAATTAATTTGTTTGTCAATTCTCCACTTTAAGCCCCTCTGTGAGCCCACCAAACACAGCTGTTAACGGGTTAGGAGGGATTATGACACCAAGGCTGACTGATTGGCATTTAAAAGTTTTCATCCAGAATGATGTTAATTTGGTACACACCACCCAAAACATGTGGCACAGTGAAGCTGGATTTTTGATTGCAAAGTTTACAGGTTGTCTCTTGCCCTGGAAACATTTTGGACAATTTTAAACAGGACTGATATACTCGATAAAAGATTTAAGTTGAATAATTGAATGTTTTGCACATGCGGTGCTCGAGTGAATTCTGTGCGTGGCTGCCTTCCACTCCATTTCTGAAATGTTGAGTGAGAGATCCTTTTCCAACTGTGCTCTGGGATCTTTAAAAGTAAGGGACTTTAGAATGGATTTCTATATTATAGAAATGCTATCTGAGTCCCCAAGACTGATCAATATCTCATCTGGAATAGAAATAGGTGGGAGGTGAGGAAAACGGTGCATATTTTGTTTAGCAAAGTTTCTAATTTAGAGAGAGAGGAAAAACTGTGTTGATGGGAGATTAAATTTAGAGTGTAATTGTTCATAGGATGCAAAGACATTATTTATATACAAATCTGTAACTGATCCCATAAATTTTCCAAACATTAAAAACTGTAAGTTTGAGAGGGTGGAAAAAGGTGGTTATCATGTAGAGGTGCCACTGATAAAATATTCTCTAACTTAAAGTGCTTCCTACATTTTTTTTAACAGAATTGTAACATAAAAAGCATGTATTTTGCATGTTGTGGGCTAAGGACTACATAGCTATCAGGGGTCAAGTGGATTATGTACCACAATTAATGCAAGATATTTTTTTTCTTCTTCATGGATGTTTTTGACATTATCTGGTGAGTTCTAGCATTGGTCTTCATAGACACCAATTTTATCAGAAACTTGGGCTGTTCTGAGATTATTTTCCTCTGCCATCACTATAAAGCACAAGACCAGTAACTTTCCTTAAGAAAGAACATAAGCCTGAACAATTAGATGAATGGTATGGGTAGTGAGGATGAGTCCAATCTTGTTAACATTATGAAGAAAGAAATGCCAGAACTGGCTTGGTGAAGACCTACTGTAACACTTGAGTGAGAGGGAGTCCTTGAGGGTCACACCAAGTACAGTGGAACCTCGGTTTGTGAGCATAATTCGTTCCGGAAACATGCTTGTAATCCAAAGCACTCGTATATCAAAGCGAATTTCCCCATAAGAAATAATGGAAACTTGGAAGATTCGTTCCACAACCCAAAACTATTCATATAAAAATGATTAATACAAAATATAAAGTAAAAATACATAAAACAAATTAACCTCCACTTTACCTATGAAAAGAATCATGGCTGGTGTGAGTGAGTTTCTAAACTCTTGTGGGATTCCACCCAACGGGTCGACACACGGAAAAGTGTCCTGAAGCAACCACAGGCTCCCAGCGCTGTAGCAGTTCGCAGTAAAAGCAAATCTGAAAAGATTGCGGACATGCTATAAGCGCCTTCCATTGATGAGGGATACAAGGAAAATTATAAATGCAGGGCACAGTACTACTTGGCCACTAACCTGGCCCGACCCTGCCTGACTGCTGTGTTGGTATATAGGAGAGTGGCAGATCCCGCTACAATAAATAACCATGCTGTTCCTGTTTCAAGCTGTATAAAGCTGGTGTTGATAAAGTACTGAGACTCAGCTTCTTGTTTTGGGGTGCAAGATAGAGACTTGCACATTACAACACACACGTGGTCACAATGCTATAGTACACAGTATACGCTTGTACAGATGTTGACTATACGAGTGAGGCACGCCGACTGAGCCTGAGAACGGGAGACGATTACCCACAATCCTGCAATGAGAGAGAGAACCACCATCAGCTCAGTTGTGATCACGTGATGCTCGGCAGACAAAGCGTATACATACTACTCGTATTACAAGACCTCGGTTGTTTATCAAGTCAAAATTTATTAAAAATTTTAGCTCATCTTACAAAACTCGCAATCCAAAGTCTCACTGTAATTGTCATAAGTGATGCTGTTAACACCACATTTTAGAGAACGGCCTTTGGTTTGAGACTTAAAAGGCAAATACATATTAGGCTTGAACAGGTTACGTCTAAGCTGGACTCTTCACCTTTGATGAGGTAGCACAGAGGCATGTGGAGATCAATGCTGAAACCTGAAATATGGTAAATGTAGGAATTATGAAAAGCCACAGGAAGACAGACAGGGTGAGAAAGAAAGAAATGTAGAGGGTGAAGGGGGCCCAGCACTGATTTTTGTTGCACAACTTACAGTTGTGCTTGAAAGTTTGTGAACCCTTTAGAATTTTCTATATTTCTGCATAAATATGACCTAAAACATCATCAGATTTTCACTCAAGTCCTAAAAGTAGATAAAGAGAAACCAGTTAAACAAATGAGGCAAAAATATTATACTTGGTCATTTATTTATTGAGGAAAATGATCAAATATTACATATTTGAGAGTGGCAAAAGTATGTGAACCTTTGCTTTCAGTATCTGGTATGACTCAAATTTGCAGCAATAACTGCAACTAAACGTTTCCAGTAACTGTTGATCAGTCCTGCACACTGGCTTGGAGGAATTTGAGCCCATTCCTCTGTACAGAACAGCTTCAACTCTGGGATGTTGGTGGGTTTCCTCACATTAACTGCTCGCTTCAGGGCCTTCCACAACATTTTGATTTTAATTAAGGTGAGGACTTTGACTTGGCCATTCCAAAACATTAACTTTATTCTTCTTTAACCATTCTTTGGTAGAGCGACTTGTGTGCTTAGGGTTGTTGTCTTGCTGCATGACCCACCTTCTCTTGAGATTCAGTTCATGGATAGATGTCCTGACATTTTCCTTTAGAATTCTGATATAATTCAGAATTCATTGTCCTGGCCCAGATGCAGCAAAACAGGCCTAAACCATGGTACTATCACCACCATGTGTCACAGATGGGATAAGGTTCTTATGCCGGAATGCAGTGTTTTCCTTTCTCCAAACAATGCTTTTTATTTAAACCAAAAAGTTCTATTTTGGTCTCATCCGTCCACAAAACATTCTTCCAATAGCCTTCTGGTTTGTCCACATGATCTTTAGCAAACTGCAGACAAGCAGCAATGTTTTTTTGGAGAGCAGTGGCTTTCTCCTTGCAACCCTGCCATGTACACCATTGTTGTTCAGTGTTTTTCTGGTGATGGACTCATGAAAATGAACATTAGCCAATGTGAGAGAGGCCTTCAGTTGCTTAGAAGTTCCCATGGGGTCCTTTGTGACCTCGCCGACTATCACACGCCTTGCTCTTGGAGTGATCTTTGTTGGTCGACCACTCTTGGGGAGGGTAACAATGGTCTTGAATTTCCTCCATTTGTACACAATCTGACTGTGGATTGGTGGAGTCCAAACTCTTTAGAGATGGTTTTGTAACCTTTTCCGGCCTGATGAGCATCAACAACTCTTTTATGAGGTCCTCTGTAATCTCCTTTGTTCGTGCCATGATACACTTCCACAAACGTGTTGTGAAGAGCAGACTTTGATAGATCCTGTTCTTTAAATAACACAGGGTGCCCACTCACACCTGATTGTCACCCCATTGATTGAAAACACCGAACTCGAATTTCACCTTCAAACTAACTGCTAATCCTAGAGGTTCACATACTTTTGCCACTCACAAATATGTAATATTTGATCATTTTCCATAATAAATAAATGACCAAGTATAATATTTTTGTGTCATTTGTTTTACTGGTTTCTCTTTATGTACTTTTAGGACTTGAGTGAAAATCTGATGATGTTTTAGGTCATATTTATGCAGAAATATAGAAAATTCTAAAGGGTTCACAAACTTTCAAGCACAACTGTAGGTGAGCTTGATGTACTAATCAGAAAGGCAGGACTTGAACCAATCAAGCACAGAATCGTAAGCGTCCACATGAGCAGGGAGTGGTCAGCTTTGCTGAAAGCGGGTTAAAGTTCAAGACCACGTAACTAGCTGGAGTATTTCACCAAGAAGCACAAAGCCTGGCTCTTTTTATAAATTTAGTGATTCCAAAAATGTTAGTAGGCTGGATATGGCCTGATAATGGAGAGCTGTTCTCCATCTGGAGAAATTGTTGTGCAATTTTTAAAAATAGTAAAAGACAGCAGTGGTAAGTCATCATATAACAGGAGGCTCCTATAAACAAGCAAACTTTGTCATTGATGGTCTTGATCTTTTTATGTAGTTTCCAGGGGCAGGCTGCACCTTCTTCCACACCCCATTTGAGGACAATTGCAGGTCTTGCCATTGACAAGAGAAATTGCTAGATTGTCAGATAAGTTATCAAGGTATTTACTGTGTAATGTAGCAGATAATAGCACTTAAGGGACCCTCAGATCTCGGCAGTGAATAGAGGCTGACAGGCTAGCTCAAGCGGAATGTCCTGTTCTCATCAAAAACCTTTCTTCTGTTCTTAATCAGGGATAGATAAGCCAGTAATGTCCCAGGGCCAAGGTGTGGATGTGGTTCCTGAGTCTGGACTCCATTTTTCTTCATTGTATTTTTGTGTAAAAGCTACAAAAATAGGCTGTCAGTGCGAGGCTTTAACTTCTTTTTACTTTTTTAAAGTTTATTCTTGCTTTTGCTGCAGAATGTTTACATGCTGTACAGGTCTCAATCGTGTCACTGATTCTTAATTCTTAGCATTAGTTAAATGAGCTGCTGACGGCCAATTCATTTTGTTTGAAATCCTAATGGTTTTAAAAGCTATTATTGTCATAGTCTGTTTTAAATGATGTCATTTATTCTACCAGGCCCCTGTGCTCCTATGATTTGATCTCTGTGCCCTGATCTGTGCCTCACCACAATATGATCTCTGAGGGTCTACAGAGAGGTCCTTAAACTTAATGCCTTTTTTCTCTGACATGCAGTGTGTATTGTAGAACCTTCTATACACAGGTACTCTTGTCCCTTTTTAAATTATGCCCAATCAATTCAGTTTGCCACAGGTGGACTTCCATCAAGTTCAAGAAGAATCTGGAGAACTAAAGCACCAGACTGCACCTGAGTACAATTTGGAGTGCCACTACAAAGCGTCTGAATACTTATAGAAATGAGAGATTTCATATTCGCACTTGAACCTCTGTGTCCATCATACCTTGTCTGCTTCAATAAAATATTTGAAGACAGTGAGGGTCTGAGAAATGAGGATGTCTCCAGGGCCACAAAACATGTTGGTGCTCTTTGAAAAAAACAATATCAACATTTTTGGGAATGTGTGATATGGCAGAATGAGAGCATGAACAAACCATAGAATGAAATACTGGATTTCATTAACTGTTGGAAATGGCTTCTAATTAAGAAGCTGGTAGGATGAAAAGTAGAATATGGGGACAGAGTTAATTGGTCATCTGTTGGCTGACTTTGTATTTCATAATTCTATCACTGCTGGTTAAGGAAAAAGAAAAGAGTTGTGAATCAAAATTAAGATGAATGAATTCTGTTCCATTAGCGGCATTAATTGGTTACTAATCAAGCTAGTGGTTTGGATGAAAACATATGGCCATTGAGGCCATCCAGGATTTGAGTTTGACATTCCTGACTTAATATTCTCAATATAAAAATGTAAAAATCCATTTCTCTTTTGAACTCTACACTGTTTGCTCTATGTGGGAATACAAGCATAGAAATTTCCTTTGTAAAACTCCATTTTTCTTTCTGATCTCGGCTAGTGGTCTCCTGAGGAGTTATGTGGGGCTGCCGTGAAGGAAGGAGGTTTTGTGTTGCGGTGGGTGACCGATTGAAGTTCTAAAAGAATTTATTTTTACTTTTCATAAGTTTGTTTTAAAATTGAAGTAAAATGCACCACAGAAAACTACAAAATAACAGACGTCATCCATATAAACAGTAATTTTAAAAGTTAAAATGACCACTTATATAAATTAGAAACCAATCGTGAAGTAAAAGTGACATTGCTATTGGCGGATGTGCACATCTCACTATTTCTGCCTTTTCAATCTGACTGTTTGGGTGGCCTGCTGGCTAACCACCCAGCAGAGGGTTCCTGGTTTGCTCCTTTTCCCACAGAACCAAAAACGCACCTACGTCTGTGATATTTCTTTTTTTGCTAACTAGAGAAATGGTGCAGAGGCATTGGGATACAAATGTTGGATTGGGACTAAAATGTTTGGTAACAATACCAGCTTTTGGACCTCAGTACTAAAACGTGTGCAGAGTATTTAATTCCAAACACCGGTGTTTTATACACAGCCTTCCTGATGTTCACTACACACCTCTACCTTCTTAATAGTTGTGAAGTTCAGACAGGGGGTCCCATGGAGTCCAGATCACGTAAAAGCAATTGTTCTGATCATGTTGAAACGTGAAGTTTCATTTCGTGAAGTCTACAGAAGCGATGTTTTTCCACAAGTGCAATAGCAAATGTCAAGGGGGGTGGTGGAATTGAAAGGAAATCTGATGTTTACTTTCAGGACAGAAAATCCCAAAATACTGTTGCATGAATGTTTTAAAATTTGTGTTTTTCTTTATTTTTCCAACTGCGATATACCCTGTAACCCTAATGGACATTTCTCAGTCGCATTTCTTGTTTAAGTCTTGTGGTGAAAGTATTCCTGGTACAACATGAATTTTAATCTTCATAATTGTTAAAGAGCTATGTAATTTTCAGAGAGTTTGGTCATTTATCAGTTGTGTCCACGGTCTTAACGTTGATTTTCAGTAGGCAGACTCAAAGCAGATACGTGAAACCTGGGGGGAAGACGCATCATTCTTTTGTGAGAATAAGATGGGTAGACATCGATTTAACATTGGATCAGCAAAAGCGTCATTTCTCCTTAGTCAGAGAGTTGTGAAGGAAGTCATGGATGGATTGGCGCCTTGCCTGGGGTGATTCGTGGTACCTTAAGCAAGTATAGGGCTGTGGAATATAGCATTACTGAAAGTAACGAAAAAACCCAATTTTTTAAATGGTATGCTACCGGAATTTCTTTACTTTTGGTACTGGAGGTAAATGGCAGTTTTCAAGTACCTCACTCTTGAGGCATGAGCAAAAATCCCTAGGGGACTCGCCCTCATGATTTTTCAGTTGTTAAATTGTACATATATGTTACACCCAACTCTAATCTTCAAGGGGGAAATCCCCCCCCAAACTAGCCTTTTTTTCCAAAATATATATTTATTTTAACAGGGAAATGCAAAGAACAACCCCACTCTTCTCCTCTTAATGATTTGAGGAGCAAACCTGTGAGGTGGGCATGTTTGTGAGCTTTAAGAACAAAGCAGCTTTGATAAGAGAAGCGGTGTGGGTTATTTATTTGCTTTGGTACCACTTTGGTCCTGAGGTCGGAAAGCTGGCATTGATACTGAAGTCACAGACTGTGTACTGATTCAACACTGAAAGGACACACTTGAAATGGAAGGGTTGTGACGGACTGCCTGCAGAAGTAGCATGTTCCCCTGGTACACTGGGTGGCAGCAAGCATGTGTCTGGTGCTGCACTAGTCTGGTATCTAGCATGGTGCACAAGAATTGTAGTTGTAGAATGTACTCTTATGTAGGGGTCTTGTCTTCATCTGTCTGACCCAGGAGTGCATCCAAGGTGATACTGGTGATGTACCAGAAGTACTAAGTGGTTTTGGGTCTCACTTTAAAAGAAGCCAACCTCTCCATCCTGGTGTGTTAATGGTGCAGTGAGACAGAGGAAGAAAAGATTGGTAGTGGGTTATATTTAATTCAGTTGAATTATATTGTAGTATTAACCAATTTAAAAGAAGAAGACTAAAAAATGTATTTGAAACCCGCCCCCCCACTGACTGGTCACATGTTTTGTTTTTTCTGGTCTGGTATAGACTTTTATGGCAGTTTTTACTGATTCATTTAAACAATAAATGTACTGTAGGCTTTTTTTCAGAATTTTAAGTAATTCCATAAAATACACAAACCTGTTATATTACAGGGTTAAAATAAGCCTAAGCCTGTCCTGGCAGCATTGGGTCGAACATAGGAGTCCACTATCCATGATGTGCCAACCCATTTAAGGGGCATCCTTACACTACGCGCGCACACACACACACACACACACACAGAGTGAATGTAAAGTGGCCACTGAAAAAAGGCAACTCCAGGATGAAAGGGTTAAAGGCCAAGCTTCAAAGAAAAAGCCTTATCTGAAACTGAGAAATAAAAAGAAAAGGTTAAACTGGACAACTGAAGGCAGCAGTCCATGACCCACAGTCTCCATTGTATGGTGCCAGTGTGGGCAGGATACTTTTTTAAATTTACATAAAATGTTTAAATTTAGAATGCAGTTTCACATGGCAAATGCATATATACCATGTTTGTGAAGAAATGATTTGGACTTGAAAAATGTATCCTTTACCTGGTAAGCCTAGATTGGACTGGTGTGATGGAATTGGATGTACATGTGGGTTACTCGGTGGTGGACTGGTGGCCCTTCTGAGTTGGTTTGTGGCACGAACTTGAATTGTGTGAGCTCAATAAGTGAACGGATGGATGGATGGATGGACAGGCAGATGGAGCATAGATTAATGTAATTGGTCAGTAGAAAGAGTTCAGTTTCATACTTAGTGTTGTATGGTGCGGGACCCTACCAGTAGGTCACAATGCATGCTCTTAAGAGTTGAAAGGATTGTAAATATACAAATTTAATATTAAGACCAAAACTAATTAAAAGAAAGTTTTATGTGGAAAATCTGCTTAATAATCAAACATTTCCTTGAAGTAGACCAATTGGCTGTGCTCGAAGGTACCTCAGTAATTCATAACATCTTCAAAAAGTTTTCTTAACGGGTTCTTTCCTTTTAATTAATGACGTATTATTAGATTACTGAAAGTTGATGGCATGTATGTTGGACATGTGTAAAGCACACATGTAGGCCTGATGTAGTACCTTTGTAGTTGGTTCAGTAGAAGCCCACTTTATCATTGCTGTTGTAGCTGCGCTTGTTGAGGGTTTTCAAATAGTTCACAATGCAGCTACAAGAAAGGCATTCCAGCAGTTAGTTTAAATAAAGGAAAACACTCCATAGTCCAAGTGTCTTTAACAGTTCCCACAAAAAATAAAGGTCTTGTCTATAATGTTCTGTTTAAGGCTAAAGTGTCTAGGTTACTTCCCTTTTTAAGTGTGTTTTTATCACATACGCGTTATCAAACATTCACGCTTGATATATGAACAGCCCTTAATTTATATGCCGTTAATGCCATTCTGTCTAAAAGTTGAGGATTCTTTCTAGCTGTCTTCGGTCTGAGATTGTTTATTTGTCTAAATAGAGAAATATAGTAGGGCATTAAGAACATTCCATTAAATTGTTAACTCCTAGTGGGGTAAACAGGATCTTCCATCATCTGTGTGAAAGGTACATTCCATTCAAATTAAGCAAAACTGAGGTAAATTTACCATCAATAGTAACGTAAAAGAGTTTGCTCTTGCTGTTATCATAAATCGTTTCTGACCTTATTCTGCACCATCAAGTATTTGTGTACACTACTGGTCGAAAGTTTTAGAACACCTCAGTTTTTTCAGTGTATATCAAATGCATGCAGTTTAATGTCGTAGTGTTTCATGAAGTCAAGGCATAGAACAAATACACAATGGCAAAAAATGTGTCAAGCCAAGGAATCATTAAGTGTACAAACATTTTTTTCAAATTTTTGAGTCATTAATGTTATCCCCCATTTTACTGATATAACAGCCATACTGTGGTAACCTTCTTGATTCTGAATGCCATTCTCACTGTGCAAGACACTAAGTCTGCCTTCCAGCAGAAGAACCCCAGATCATCACACACTGAGGAACCATCCTGTCACAAACTCAACTGTGTATAAACAGCCTGTGTGATGAGCCGAAGACTTCAAGTTTGTATTCATCGACCCATAAGATTTTGTCCAGTCTGCGGTTGTCCACAGCTGGCATTTCAAGGCTCTATTTTGTCCTTTAATGAATGGCTTTCTTCCTGCCACTCACCCACTCTCCTCGAAAGCTTGCATATTGTAATCTTTTTAGGTAGCCAATAAAAGGTGTCATTTTGCTTTGACTTTTCTCTACATTCATAATGGCTAACACGATACAACACCCTAGTACTTGAGAAACTTTAGTTATTTCAGTACTTAAAAGTTCTTTACTTCTTCTTCTACACTTAAAGGTTCTTAATTTCTTCTTCTGTACGCTTTAAACGTATGGCGCAGCACTTAAATAAGTGCTGTTTTCTTAGAGTTCACACACTCAAAAGGTCCATAGGCAGGTGCACGGTTTAAAACCTTGTGCCCTCTACGCCTTACACATGGCAGTGCTGGTCGCTAACTGAGAATAATGTTTAGTCAGAGCTACTAGAAATGGCAAGAATATACCAATACAATTCTACTTATGGTGGTTTTAGGAACCTCCCATAGATTATGCATTGTCATCTAGTAAAATATTTATGAATCTTATGTAACTAGGAAATGGCTCTTACAAGGTCATTATTTGCATTATAACTGATTAAATTTGGAGAAAAACTGAGGTGTGTTAAAACTTTTGACCGGTACTATATAATAATCATTTTTAGAGATTCTTCCCAAATTCGTTTGAAATATTATGTTTAAAAAATCCTTTGCTTTCAATTCTGAATACATTCTGAGCCTCCTCTTCTTTGCTTTGCATGTACAAGCAGTCATGTTTTCATCTAGTACTGTATGGTTAGGCTGTTAGTACCCTAAAGTCATTTTTGGCTTCTTTGTGTTAATATGAGTTAGTTTGGAAATTCAGCACTTCTCAAGGGCACAGTAGCGTAACAGCATGTGCTTGAGTATATCTGGAGAAATCCTCTTGTACTCGTCCTTGGCGGGCTGTTGTGGTAATTTCACCTTGTCATTGGTACTCATTTACACTGTTGTAGATTGCAGGGCACAGACAGAAAGATCAGTAGAGTAGGTGACACTTCTCATTTGGCACTTTTAGGTGTAAAATAGAAAGTAGATTATTCCTGTTTAAACATGGGGTCTCACAAAAACTATTTGTTTTTAAATTTTGACATACTAAAAACAAATACTGTTTTGTATCTCGATTTTACTTTCATGTGTTTCCCTCCTTCAAAGCATTCAGTAAGATGTGACAGCAAAGATAACGTGGCAGGGTGGCAGTCTGTGAGATTGCACTTCTAATCTGAAGGAGGCCCCTGAAAACCCTAACTGCTGAAATTGCCAACACTTCCACTGCGATTGGTTTCAGTTGTGTAATTTTCATGCCCCCTGATTTGACGTAGTTGTTTTATAAAACTTCACATAGATCATGAACTGTTTTGACTTCATAATAACCAAGCTACCATTTTCTTTTCAAGTCAGCCTAATCTATTGAATCTATTTTAGATTTAATACATTGATTATTGGTTTTATGTTTCTGACGTAGAGCTCCGTAATACCCTCCTTTGTTTGTTTGTCTTTGTGTAGGTATTTAGAAATTGTACCTAATTCCCCCATCAGTGCTCCGAGCCTGCACTGGGTTAAGGGAACTAACACAAATATAAATGAACAGAGTTGAAAACGGGGTGACCTAGTAGGTGAGATGTCTTTGTCTGTGGGCCTGTAGACATATTTCAGAAATGTGTTGCTGTCAACATTGCGACTTGTATGTAGATTTGGATGATGGTTGTAACATGTTGGTTAAATAAGTGTAAAGGAAGACCTCTGTTTCCTAAAGTTTCTTTTTGTTCATTTGTGGGGCACTCTTTCCTGTCTGTCTCTCTAGAGACAAAGGCACACCAGCGATTGTCAGTCAAACATCTGACGCCACCTTCCAGGAGCAGGCTGGTATTGGAGTGGACGGAACCATCTCTGTGTGTCAAGGCAGGGTTAGGTACTCTCGCTGGGTCTCCTTTAGGAGGAGGAAGCAGAAGACCACAATAACACTATCGCCCCCTCTGATCCCGGGCAGGAAGTTCTTACCTCACCAAAGCCAGGAAGATGGTCCCAAGGCAAGCATGTGTGACAGCATAAAATCTTTTGTGAACAAGTCAGCATCTTTTTCCCATCTTACGCAAAATAAACTCCCAGTCCAGAACCATCATCTGTTGACCAAAAACATACTTCATTAAGTGGTAAGAATGGATGCAGAAATGATTAAATGGCCTTGCTTTAATGTGAAAATGAATATAATCTGACTGGTGCTGTCTCCGGGGATTGTGCCTGCCTTGCAGCCTGTGATTGCTGGGATGAGCCACAGCTGCCCCACACCCCTGTCCTGGAAAGGTGAATGAAGAATCCATTGAGTATAACCAAATTTGTTAGACTAGTCAATTCCTCTTTTTACAATTGTAGATTACATACAGTAGTTCTATGATCATTAGAGCTGCATTTGTAAGATGGCCGTGTTAATATTAATTGTCACCAGTTCCTGAAAACAGTCATTTAAATTTTAGAAGAAGGTAAAGGAAATTGGCAGCTCAAAAATGTATTTCTTTTGTCTTCCAGCTGCTGAATCTCCATCACAGGAACAACCAGTCTCATGCGGCGGTAAGTCCACCTCTTCCATTTTCTTGAATGGGGAAACATCTGCAAGTGTTATGAGGCATCTGATTATTAAAGGAACTCAATTGTTCAGTAGTTCTGATGTTAGATTACACAGACGGCGTCTTAGGTAACCTTCAAGAGTGAATAATGACTTGGTTATTTTTCAGTAGCTGCTTGTTCTTAACATTTTAATAATTCACTAACGGTAATGTTTATTTATTGATGCACTTTGTCATTTTTGACTAAAGTGAGTATTTCTCATTTCAAGTTGCTATTACCTTTATTATGTATGCCAGAAGGAGAAAGTGAAAATGTTTGGAAATTACTGCCTGTGTGCAAAAACAGGAAATCTAACCCATACATAATAAATCTGGAAAAAGTAACTATCTAAATGAAAAGTTTATGAGGTTGCTTTATTCCTGTTTAAATCTAGTAATGTGGCGCCGCATGATATTAACACTCAACAATAACGTATTGTGCCAGCCCACCAGCATGAAGGATTTTTTTTAAACAATTTCATGAGAAAAGATGTAGTCAAAGCCTTAAAAAGGGATCAATACCGAGAAGATTGCCATAGCGTCACCAATACAAGAATCAGAGATCATAGTCAGAGATTCAGCTACAAGTCGAGACCAAAATGGTAGTTTAGAAGAAGGGTTGTTTTAAGCAAAAGGCTGATTGACAAAAAAGTTGTTAGGATTCACAAACTTGGATGAGGAAGTGCCGAAAATGATGACCGTGAACCGCTTTTAATGATGCTGATGGGTTTAAAGGTTTCAAGGGGGAAAACCTTCAACAGCATAGAGCTGTTCTAACGAAGGGATGACCAAAATTGTGGCAAAACAATTTACAGCAACAAAAGTAAGCTTTCAATCACAAAATAAATGAGAGATTTAGAATCTAAGGCACCAGAAACCCCGAAAATGAGCACTCAACTTTGTAAATTGACAAATAAAACCACATTAAAATTAA